>NC_050184.1:4057285-4137285 GCF_008315115.2 Sander lucioperca | reverse complement strand
AAAGGACAATTCCGGTGCAAAATGAACCTAGGAGTTAATAACATATTTGTACCGAGTCGAACGTTCTCTGGGACATGTTTGCATGCTAATCGAATGCATCTCTAGCTTTAAACAAGCTACCGCTAGCTTTCGGGGGACTTGGTAAATCACTATTTTATACCACTAACAAGGCTCAAAATAGCAGCACACTTAAACAGTAGCATAATGAGGGTCCCTACATGCAAACCGAAGCGTTGAGAACTTTGCGTACAGACAGTTTATTAAAAAGATAGATTATAAAGACAGTTACGTTCGTGTTTACATTCGGGGCGCCATCTTAGAAAACAGTCATGAGCAGTCGAATCACGAACGCCGTGTTTGAGCTATGTTACTGGTTACAGGTTGCACGGCATTCGTGGTTCGACTGCTCATGACATTCTTTTATGTTCTATGTACTGACAGTAGAATAAGCCATTATAAAACCTAAATAAAGGCCCAGTCAAGCAAAAGAAAAAAAATACCGTAATAAACCGTAAAACCGCCAGAATCTTAAAAAATACTGTGATACATTTTTTTGTCATACAGCCCACTATACATACCAGTCTTTTTAAACTTTAATATACTTATTTGCTGCCTATTGTATTGAGAGATGTATGAGAGATGTGCATGCCTCCCTGCAGGTTTGAGTGTATCAGCTACACATTTCTAAGTTTGGGGTTGGTATCAGCTGAGTTAATACTACTTAAAGCAGCAGTTCAGTAACAATTCAAGCATTGGTTTTGCTAGCCATTTAACAGCAGGTAACAGGCTGGAGTCAAAACTGGTATAGGAGCTTGGTGTCAGTAAAACTGAATGATGTGACTAATGAGGACAAGATTAAAATCATGGAGATATTCTGCTAATAACAATACATGTAAAACGGAGCCAGTGTGAACAGAGCTTCAGTTCCCCGGTTGGTGGTAATTTTCAGTGTTGCCAACACTTTTCCGATGAAAGTAGCTAGCACCAGCTCCAAAAGTCGTTAAAAGTAGCTAGATGATGTCATACGCTCATTTGCATATTTGTGACATCATTACGCATTGATTAGCATAAAGCTTAGTGGATGTGTCACCAAGGTAGATAGAAAGAAATCATAAACAGTATGGACCAACAGATCCCGTTGCTCTGGACGGAGAGCAGTGAAGGATATCAGAAGCACTTTTCCGGTGAGCGCTGAGCGTTACTGAGCAGCCTCCAACTGAGAGAGACGACGTAAATGTGACGGGAGCAACCTGTCTGAAAGTTGGAAGTCTTCTGGTAGCTGTGCCAAGAGAAATCTCAATCACTCCCAATCTTGCAGAGACGGAGAGCGTAGGTATATGTAAGAAATAACATGGACACAGGCTAATTATTGCTACTTTATGCTAGTTAACATTAGTAATTAAACTTAAACAGCTAATGTAAGTCGAAACTGTCTGCGAGCTTCTCCTGTACTATACGGTAATTCCTCTACTATGCGACAGTAAGTCGCGTGGTTATGACACAATCATTACCTATTTTTACAAAAACGTCTGCTACGGAGCCATAACGTGAGATACAAGGTAATGGAGCCTTTTATACATTGTTGTGTTTCTTTAGAAATAAACAATGGACAAATAGAGTCTTTAAACGCTTCAGATGTAAAGTTATTAGCTGTCAAAGTGACGTCAAAATGAATGGCAGTCAATGGAATGCTAACGGCGGGTGATCGTTTGGTAGCATCAAAAATGGCGCCATAGGAGGTTTGAGCTCTGAAGCAAAGCTTACCCCCTTGAAAGAAATAGAAATCTTTAGCCAAATAATCACAAACTCACTAAAGAAATTTATATTAAATTATAATTATTACTAGGTGGCCTATATTTGAAATAAAAAAAATAAATTCTACAAAGGGAGGGAGAAAGATCGATAAAGAATTCTCAAAGAAGGCTGGCTTGCCCAGGGCCAGGCCAGCTCAGCGGCGTCACGTCTCCCGTCGCGTCCCGCTGTCTCTCCTACCTACACCGGCCCCCGCACCCTGTCCCCCCCTCCCCTTCTACCTGCCTGCTCAGTGCTGCTGCTCATGAGGAGAGAACAGAGAGGGGAGGGGCTGCTCCTCAGTCACAGAACAGAAGAGAGAGGAGACTGTTTTGGCGGCCACAAGAGATAAATATCTTTGCGTGCTCGTCGGAGAATACTGGCGTCTTTTCTGCAGAAAGTCACCCGATTTGTCGCTAGTCGCTTTTATGAAAACAAGTCGCTAAGGGGGTCTGAAAAGTCGCTAAATCTAGCGACAAAGTCGGTTATTTACTGAGAAGCTCAGTCATGCTGACCCACACTTCCTCTTTTTTTTCTCTTTCTGTTTTAGGGTTATCAGTCTTTAACTGCTGTTTGGTTTCATTTCCTCCTGGCAGTAGAAGAACCTTAGATGAACCATGACGCAGAGAGCCTGAAGCTCATCCAGCAACTCTTTCAAATAAGCAACTTCAGAGTCTTCAGGGCCTGATGTCATTAGGGGAAAAGCCAAAGCCTAATTTAAACCAGGAACAACCCTCATTACATCTCGAGTCTGTGACGGTCTACGTCAGAAAAACATTAAGTTCTGGTTAAGGCCATGTAAACACCTTACTCACGGTTAAAAGTTCTCATAACCCAGTTAACAGACCTAGATAACCCCTTCAGTAACTGGGGTATTCCTGCATGTATACACCTTAACCGGGGTAAGATCGGGTTAAGCGTATGCTCCAACTGCACCTCCCTACTCTGCATGGAGTGGTTTTTAAACCAGAAATGATCCGCCAGCGCTGTGAAACATAGATACCATACAACATACAGCGATGCCTGAATCAGCGGGCCATCGGCAGCAAAGAGCCTGCTGTTTATCTGTTTTACTCCCCACCGATGCGGCAGCGGAAACCGGGAGATAGCTAAACAGATTGTCCATGTTCGGGGCTGCCAACGCTTTGTCTCCGCAAAATAATTGGAGGGACTGGGAAGCTCCCGCTGCAGCCACTGGATAACGCTAGTTAGCTAACGACACTGGTTAGATATAAGCCGAACAAGTTGTCAGTCATCTGGCAAGAGGACTGTGCATTCCTACGCTGTGACAAGAATGTGTGAATGAAACATTACGTTGTTAAATTTTTACTAACACAGTCGGGGTAGTTTTGACTACTCTGAAGACTACAAGTTCTGGGTGTGTGGAGTTAGAAACAATAAGATTCCCCAGACCTTCTGTAGCCCACTCCTCATCTCTGCTTGAGGCTAGCAGCTGGAGGCTATATTAGTCCCTACTAGCATAACACCCCCCAATCTCCAACTAAACTGGACTGAGTATTTTTTTAAGTATAGTGGCTACACTTGGAAATCATAATCAATTCATGAGCTACAAAACATTTTAAGCACCTGTTCAAAAAGAAATGCTCCTGGGTAAAGAGAAGACCAAAATGTTGTCTAAAATTCGATAAAGGGGTAAAAAAATAATTAAATTTCACATTCGCACACACACACACACACACACACACACACACACACGCACAGCAAGCTTACCTTCACGCCACACATGCACACTGTAGTATCAGTACTATTGGAAAAATAAATAATGAATTAATAAATGCACATCAAATTTGAGTTTAAGGGTTATGGGTTATGGTTAGACTTCGGTTTAGACCAAAGTTAGAGTAAGGGTTAAGTGTAGGCATTGGCTGTTGAGGTTACATCATCATGTCCTCACTTTAAATGCAGTACAGATGTGTGCATGTATTATCCACGCCTTTGTCCTCTGAAGTGTTTGAGGCTGTTGTAGTTTACATAAAACTCATGAATGTTTAATGTCCACTTTAGTAGAAACATCTCATTGTTCCAAAATTCTAAAAGCAGACACAGTACAACAGCAAAAAAAAAAAAAAATCCTGTGGGTCCCCTGAACTGTGAGTTCTTTTTCTAGCACTTCTCTCGCACACGAACCCATTGCATAATATCACCAACAGGGCTGGGTTTGAAAACTTGATTTTTCCAATTTAAAATCGATTTTCATTTGAATGATCCAATACCGATTCATAAAATCCAGAATGGAGCTCTGACTGTATCATATTAAAACTAGAAGACCTAGGGAATCCACTGGTACCAACCATGTCCTAGCTTGTCGGGAAGGGGCGTTAAATAACGCTCCAAAGTTAGGCTGCATTTTGGCGAGGGAAAAACTGGCATGGCTATTTTAAAAACAGGTCCCTTGACCTCTGACCTCAAGATATCTGAATGAACTGTCACTCCAAACTTACTGACAGTAGAGTCTGTAGAGCTGCACTGTATTGTGTGTTCATGTGAAGCAAAAGTACATTAATGTAGCCGCATTGGTGCAATTTTTAATGTAAACATTGATACTTTTAATAGTGCGGCAGGTTAGAGGGAACCTTGTACAATTGTAAACATTTTATATGAAAGCACAATTGGTTTTGCAATGGAAATACAATTACACAATAAAAGAAGAGGATTCACTCAACTGACGTTCAAACCCTCCTGCAGCTGGTTTTTGTTCCGTTTTAGGGCTAAACGATGAATTGTTTTCAAATCGACATCGCAATTTGAAAGAATTAGCTAATCGTGTATCGAATGTGCAATATTTAGTAGAGTGTTTGGTTTAACATTTCTTATTCCGCTTTTTGCCATTATATTTACTGTTATTTCATAAGATAAATTTGTAGGAATAGTACAAGTAGATAAAGTTGGAATAGTGTTACATATCACAGATGTCCCATGCTTATTAAAAGAAAAACAGCTAATGCTGGCAATTCATATCTATGTTCTCATCCCTGCATAATATTATAGAGCAGTTCTGATGGTGTCTCATGTTATAAAAGGTCCATGACATGTTTTATCTGTTACACAGTGAATTTTGAACTTTAGCTAAACTTAAAAAAAACAAAATCACAATATCTGGCAGAAAAATCGCGATTAGACTTTTTCCCCAAATCATTCAGCCCTATTCTGTTTTGTATTTTTGTTCTGGTTTTGTTGTTTTGCAGTTATTATTTATCAGCTGTTAATTTCAATGTATAAAAAAATATAAAAATGTGCTAGGAAGTAAATGATTGGCTGGAAGATGGCGAAGGAACATTTCTATAAAGTATTTTAAAAACCTACAGCCAAAGTGTGTACACCACAAGCCAGGTGTGCTTACTCACTGTACAGTAAGAGCATCTGTTAAACAGCTAAACTGTTTATGTGTTTATGTTTGTTTGTGTGTGTGTGTGTGTGTGTGTGTGTGTGTGTGTGTGTGTGTGTGTGTGTGTGTGTGTGTGTGTGCTAATGAAGCAGCTGGCTGGCACAACTTCACACACTGAGCCTTGTTACAGACAGAGAGGCTAAACAGAGCGTGACTGATGATCGTATCTGACCACAGCCAAATTCATCACACCAGGAAGTGTTTACAGGTGCGGAGAAGGCTGCTTTTAAATTCAACTGCTTCGGTCCCAGCAAACCTGCACAGGAAAGCTGAGGAAACACCAGCTGCAGCAGGTTCTTTAGCAGCAAAATCTCTAAACACTTTCCCTCTTTAACTAGTCTCGCATTGCCATCTTCACAGCGCTGTGGAGGAAAGTCTGGCTACACCACTGATACATTCTGGGATAGGAGAAAAAAACGCTTAAACCAATCACAATGGTCTTGGGCGGTGTTAAGCTCCGGACGCAGCGACGATGGCACTGCTAAAAATAGTCTCAGGAAGGAATTGGTTTTGGTGGAACGTTTGCACCGTGCAAAAGAAAACGCCACATACAATATTAAAATGAAGTTAAATGTTCACACAATACAGTAACGTGAGCTATTTATATTAGCGGATACGTGGTTAAACCTCATTGGCTCTTACCAGTGTATCGCCGTGTGTACTTCGTCCACAACAATCCCACCCATCGGTCACAAAACGTCGCCGTTAGAGAGGAAATGCCCTAAACATATTCTTTGTAAATCTTTACAATCATTCCCCGAAAGAACTAAGCAGGCCTGCCTTGTTGCACCATCCACATTTTCTTCAAACCGTGACATTATCAGCGTGTAGCTCGCTAGCTCGAAGTTAGTTGTCGTTTCCCGAAGCGGACAGAGTTTGAGAACGACAAGACACAGAGAGGGAAAAGTGAGGGACAATGCCTGACGTCACGCGCCGGCTGTCAGGCTTTATCCTTGACATGTACTTCCATTGATCTTGACTACTCTTTAACCAGCTGGCTAGATCTTTAGCATTCAGATTAATGATTTCCATAGAGAATTAGGTTCAGCAGTGCTACTGTCCAAATGTAACAGTATTTCAACATCAATACAGTAATGCAGCAGAGACACTGTTACAGAAACCAGCAGCTTTACGCTGCATTCCAGACACAATTTTTAGCCCCTAAGTCACGACTTGGTAGCGTTCCAGCACATCATCATCCAGATAAACTGTGATTGAGTGAAAGTCGGTTTAGTTACGTTTATGTACAGCACATTTGTGCATCTGATGATAAAAATAATGACATTTGGCACACCGTCAAAGCTGGCTACCTAAACATTGTGCCGTTGGCAGGGTTCAGGTTAGGCTACCTAACGTTAGCTAGCTGCTACCTAAGGTTGACGTTAGCTAGTGCTAGCTGATACGGCGACATACTTTGGGCTTCATTTAATAAACATAACCTGTAGTAGTACACAATCGTATGTGTATTGTTTTAATTACAATGCGCGGAATTACTTTACGTTGCCTATTTACGTCTATTTCTTTCACCTTTTATCACCGTTAATCACCGGCGTCTGTACAGCATCAACAGGGGTCGCTATTGTTGTTTATGTGTGTGTGATGTCAAAAACTGTAACTGGGAGTACAACGATCTGGTACAAGTTCACGGGTAGTAAATTACGGGCACTTTCACGGGTAGAAGGTTGTGAAAACACGGGTCACGGGTTGCCTGGAACACGCCATTAATTATGAAAAACATTTAGCCCTGATACCATATGACATATGGAAGTTAACATATTTATGACTTTGTAATCTAAATACAGTTTACATCAACCTCCAGGTTGTAAAATACCAGTCAATCCGATAAATCGGTTAATTCGGCCTAATTAGCCAATTACAAATATATTGGTATGTGCATAAATGTCTGCCAATAAGAGACAAGAAACTGCACTTCAGAAATAGGAGGAGCAAGGGGCGAAGAGAGTACAGCATTTCCATTGTAAACCCAATTAGCTTACCACAGTAGCGCAACGTCAGTGCTTCAGCATCCAGTCTAAGGGTTAGGCACCCAGCCCACGGAGCAGAGCCAACACAAGGTAACGTTTAGGGTTGCGCATCGTTTGGATTTTAACAATTCTGATTCCAATTTCGATTCTTCCTTTTGATTCCGGTTATTATGATTCTCAATTCTTCGAGAGGTGGAGTTGAAATGGATCACATGATAATAATTATAAAAATAATTTATACTTTTTTTAATCCCGCAAGGGAAATTACAATGTTTACGCTTATTTCACAGATAGGAGGAACATTTTATTTACAGTTTTACCGGGCTTTTCAAAGTAAAATAAATCCACACTAGAGCGCCGCTTACTGTGCCTGCAACACAACAAGTGCCTGGAAGTACGGCGGCCGCTATGGAAACCAAAACTCAATTTGGTACCGATGATCGGATTTGAAACCAAATTTTCAAACGATTCCATTGAAATCGTTATTTTTTTAACCGGTTCCGATGCCTAGTAACGTTAACGTAAGTATGACATCAAATGAAAACTCCCTGCTCACCCGCCTGCAAAAGCCCGCTGGATGATGCAAAACGCGGGGACCCACACCGCCAGTTGAGTGGGGAGCTCACACACTGCGGTCACACAGAGCTGGTTAGCTGATTGGGTTAGTTGTTCTTTTTAGGACACCGGTTTTATTTTCTCTTTTGTACATTTGCTATTGCTCTTTAATAAAACAAATATATTTCTTATCGGATTAATCTAAATAATCTGTAGAATACTCGGCTACTTAAATAATCAATAGCTGCAGCCCTAATTCATTTAAAAAAAAGAATATCTGCTGATACAGGCTGATCGTTACATTTATATAATTTGTCCATTAATCGATTAGTCGGTCAACAGAAAATTAAATTGCAACTTCTTTCGATAACCAATGAATCATTGAGTCTTGTTTTAACCAAAAATTGCCTTTATATACTGATTCGAGCTGCTTGGCTTTAATGTTTTTAAAATAAATAAATTAGGGCTCCCGCTTATATCTACTAGGTACTAATATCCTGATTCTCTCTCTTTTCGCTGTAAATTGAATATCTTAGATATTATGTGGTTTTGGACTATTGTGAAACAAGCAATTTGAAAACAGAAATTTTGATAGCCATTTTTCAGTATTTTCTGACCTTTTATAAACTTATCAATTTGTTTAAAGAAAATTGCTAGATCAATAATAATAAGTTTCCGTCCTTTGCAAATTAACACATTTTTTCAAACCTCACATTGCAAAGTCTTCTTGTGTGAATTTACACTAGTTAGTAACACTGACAACAACCATCTTAGCATAAAAAAGCAATGAAATACTGTATACATGCAGCATCACAGACAGTAAACAAACTAAATCAAGTCCCAGAGCAGGAGCTGTTACTGACGGATCGTGCAGCAGTCTGACTGATGAGCTGTTATCTGCCGCTAATTTCCTGGCCTGTTGTTAGCGGTAAATAGGTTAAGCAGTGTTTATCTCAGCGTGGCTGACATTCTCTGGGTTTGACACGCTGCCAACGTGATGACTAAGCTCATCCATCCATCAGCACTCACACAAGTGCTTGCAAGTGTGAACCGCCGCCAGATGAATACGCTTCATCCAAACACACTCTGTCACTTAAACCACATTCACACAGTTAATATTTATTAAATGGATCTCTTACTCTTTTCCCGTTGCATCCTCCTGTTCTCAGTCAGCACATATCTGCCTCTATGTGTCGGAATTTCTCCGCAGAGAAAATCCAAACTAATCCTGAGTTACTGCAGTTACTGTCCCAAATGACAATGATTCTGGGTTACTGTGCCACTAGTCTATATCGATCAATTTTCATTCATGGGATGTCCGTTACCTTCCTCTTTATTTGTGTTGTAATTTTAAACTCTGGTGGATTTCTGAGGACTATGGTTAACTGCTCCTCAGATCTCTGCAGGGTAAATCCAGACAGCTAGCTAGACTATCTGTCCAATCTGAGTTTTCTGTAGCACGACTGAAACAACTTTTGAACGTACACACGTTCCACCAAAACAAGTTTCTTCCGGAGGCTAATTTGCAGAGGCGCCGTTACCTTCGTCCGGCGCTTAGCGCTAGTGCTGGACAATTAATCGAAAATGTATCGACGTAGAAATTCAGAAGCTGTTATCGACGTATTTTTCCCATGACGCTAATTCCGATAATTTATTCCGGTTGATAGGCCTACTTTCTCCTTAAAAACATTCTACTGTGTGTGTAGGCAGTAGGCACGTGACTTCGGGACCAGTCAGCCGCACGGAAAGCATAATGGAGGATAACTCAAACACAGCGTGAGTCAACTAAGCAACTTGTGGCAAAAAAAAAACACAGTGTCCATCGTCTGGAAACATTTGGGCTTCAGAAAAGCTTATTTAGAACAATGTGATTAATTATCGTTCATTTATCATTATCGAGGTAAAATGTGCAATTAATCGTGATTAATCCTCCGCGGTGCTGTGGAGGAAGGTCTGGCAATGCGAGACTACTGTGCCACAGAAAACATCTTGACTTCATGTTGTTGGTTAGTGGTTTTAAACTGTCATCAGTTCACTTCCCCTCTACAAAGCCGCCAGCTACTCCAGCAGCAGGGTATTACTTTTAAAATGTTTCCTATCAGACTGCATATACAACCAAGCTCAAAGTCATTAACAAGGCTGAGAATAAACCTATGATTGGTATTCTTACGTTGTTTCTAAGAGATACCAAAAATATGGAAGTTCAACAAGGCAAGTTTGGGTTTGTGCTTTTGCAAAAGGGGGAAGTGGAGGGTCGTGGCATTCAAACTCTCTACCTGCAGATACTTTTCAGTCCAACTTTTTTATAACTACTCATGCTATGTTGATGTTAAGATAAAGCGAATTTACAAGTCTTGAAAAAACGACTCAGAGTTTTAGAGCTCTAGAGGAAAACACTCATTTAAAGTAAACCTACACATTTAAGTAAGAGTATAAACATATTATCATACAAACATATTATGAGAAATGGACAAAATATGTCTCAAATAAGTTCTCAAATGCAATACTATTTAAATCAAAATATACACTATTTTACTATCACTCTTTTTAATGATTAAATTGAAGGAGCTGACAGATTACATTTGACTGAAATTGTAATTGTTATACGATTTCATGCGACAAATAAATAAAGTGATTGATCAATACCTAAAGAAGACAAGTTAGTCAAGACAAAAGCAATTTGAAGACATTTTCTTATTTTAAGGAATAACGGATTGATCAAAACAATAATGACTAGATTACTATTATTGTAAAATGAAAGTAAATGTTGGTTTGACTTTGTCTAAACTATTACGCACACTGCCTATTTAAAATCGTGATTTAAACGAGACAACATCCGATCAGAATAAGGGCGTTTTCACACATGAAAGTCCGAACCAAGGTTCGGACCAAGGTTCATGTTTTTGTTACATTGTATACATTTGAAAGTTGTAAGTTTTGGTTTCACACTGCAGTTATGCAAGCGCACTAAAGATCTATACGTGACAAAACTACGTCCTGCTGTCATCACATACGTGAGCTGCGTCTCCAGATACTTATAATTGATTGGTTTGTAGACAGGCTTCCCCGTCCTCTCGTCTCCTCTCTCTGTGTCGGAGTTTTTTCAGCTGACTGCTGCTCTCCCCTACTGCCGCGGCTCTTTTTGTTTTGTTGTGATGTTGAGAAGCAAGACACTGGAACTTTTTGGAGAATTTATTCAGAGACAAACGGAAACCTACACTGTACATTTACTACCACTTAACAAATAAACTGCTGATGTATTCTCTGCTCTGATAGCCGACAGCTGTCTGCTCTGAGCGCATTCACCGTCACTCTCATTCTCTCATGTAGCCTACACACTAAGCACCAAGCTATTCCTTAAAAGAGCTATTCCCCGGTCTTGTGACACAAGGAGAGCCTGCCAGAGCTTCTTCTATTTGGTCCGAACCATCCAAAAAATGCTTTCACACTGTAAACGAACCGGACCATGGTTCAGTTTGGTCCGGACCGACACCACCTCTTTTGGTCGGACCAAAATTTGGTCTTTTGATCCGGACCGTGGTCCGGGGGAGGTTTCACACCTCTAATTTTGGTTCGGATCAAACTGAAAAGTCCGAAAGTCTGGACCAAATGAGGTATGTGTGAAAACGCCCTAAGTAAACAGGACCAAAGGGATCTGACCCAGCACGCAACAGGTTTCTACACCCATTGTTATGGACACAGTTTAGTCTTTAGATGTATGGAGGTTCCTACCCAGTGGTTTAACAGTTACTCTCTCATTTTCATTATGACAGCAACAATGAGCACAGGCCAACATGAGTCATCTTTCACAAAAGGTGACATGAACATTTTCTTGTAGCTATAGCCTAAAGGTGGTCCTTCACTTTAATAATCCACACCACCACCAAAGTCAACTGGCATTAGTCATGTAATTCATGAGACATTTTCCTCAGGAGTCATCACCTGAGCATGCAGGCTGTAGTGACTCAGGACATGACTCAGTACATTTACATAGCCTACAGTAAATGATCTGAGTTCAGTTTGAGCTCTAGACAGGTAGGTAATAGTAACTGTGGATACAGAGAAACGTTGAACCTAGGCGGGGTATTATCGGCCGATATTAGGCATTTTCCAAACTATCGGTATCGGCATTTATAATGGCCGATAAATTAATATTTAAAAAATAAAAACGGACGAAACTAGAGATGCACCGATAGACCGGCCGGTGACCGGAATTGGCCGGTTTTCACGTGCTCGGCCACTGACCTACCGGCGACCGGTAGGTCAGTCTGACATATGCCAATTTCATGCCGGTCAACGCGACAATTAACTGACAACATAAGTTATACGAGTTACAGTTCTCAACGACGCACGGACACGACAGCACAGTCTCTTTTTCCTTTCTCTCAACTTTACCCGCTCGCGGTGTGAAGCGCGTGTCGGTGCTATTATCGCACATGTAGGGAACCTCGTGAAATAACCTGCAACATGCCTGCAACAAGCTGTTTGGAAATTCTTCAGCGTGTGTGCAGAAGATAACAAGTTTGCAATATGCAACACCTGCAAGGAAAAAGTAGGGCGTGGAGGGACAATGCCAAAAACCAAAATCAAATTTTTTTAGTTGGATATTGGATGTGAAAAGAAGGAAATGGTTCTAACATTGCACTTTAGATGTGTGTGAATTTCCCACACCGGGAGTAATTTATATAGTTGTATTTTATAGTGATCCATTATCTGTTCAAAAAATGTTCTATGTTCTGTGCAAAATGTTCTATTAAAGAAAAGATAGAAAATAAATATTTGTGTGTGCTGTAAAGTGGTTAGAAAAAATGAAATCGGAATCGGCTAAAATCGGTATCGGCTGGCCTAACTCAAAGAAAATCAGAATCGGCCTAGAAAGTTGTAATCGGTGTATCTCTAGACGAAACACCTTTCAACCACGTTATGAGTGTTGGCGTTGCACAGTATGTCCACTAGAGGGCGCTCTACAACGTCCCTGTTGGCAACTTTTTTTTTCTTTTTTTTTGTTATTGTGTTTTTGTTCAAAGGACTTTAAGTTTCATATCTTAAGTTTGTATTTTTATACATTTTATTTATCAGAACTTTAATATATTTTGATGTTCCTCTGTCCTGTTGTGACAATAAAACAAACAAGTTTATTTTTAAACTGCATTATCATATTAGTTTAGTAAGGACTCATTAATAACTACAAATAACTAATGTTAGGGAAATGTGTTTATGTTTTGTTACGCGTTTCTGGATTATTATTTTTTAAATATATCAGAATATCGGATTTTTAAATCGCCAAATATTTGTATCGCTATCGGCCTTAAAAATCCTTTATCGGTCGGGCTCTAATGCATTACAACCCCTTCAATAATCAAAACTGGCCAGTCCAACCCCCCAAATGTCTACTAATAATTTCCTTTACATAATTAAAGACATGTGTACCGTTAATTGATTTAGAAAAGGCACAAAGTGTTGCAGAAAAATTCACCAGAATGCAGGAAATGAAGTGTTTGATATGCTCAAAATTTCAATTTTGCTCAAAAGATCTCAACCCCCCCCCCCGCAAAAATAAAATGTTAAACCTAAAGTTATGCCCTTGGTTGTAAGTGTCCTATAATTTCACTGGGACCAAGGACTTAAGGCATCAAAGCAGGGTTCAAAATGAACTATTTCGTCCACCAATCAAATGGCTAGTGAAGGTTTCAATTTTACCAGCCACTCAATAGATTACCATTGTTTTTTTGGCTGGTGGTGAGTGAAGCAAATCTACATCTACCAGCATTTTGGCTGGCGACTGGTGCCAATGTTGAACCCGTCTTAGCGAGATGGACCAGGACCAGCCACAGTCGAGTCTAGCCTACCTATAAACAATCTCCTTCCTCAAACTTTCAGCTAGCCGTGCTGTTTCAAGGGGCATGCACTGCAGCCACAAAAGAATGCACAAAAACACAAACACAGCTGTGTGTCGCTCACCTCTGTCGCGGCTCTGAGGAGGAAACAGAGTTGCAGCTATGAACTGACAGCAGTGTGGAAGACTTCCGCGGTCCCTGCGGCGACGGTAGCAGGCTGGTGTTGGATGGGGACGACGAGGGCAGGTTACTGTTCCCTGGTGAAGGGAACGAGCCTCTGCAGCACTCAAGCAGCACCTCCGCGCTCCCCACATCGTTGAACTCTGTGTCCGACGGCAGGACGAGAATTGGCGGTATGTTGAGGAGTCCTGTCCTCGGTGCTGGGGAGGGGTTGACATTCCCGGAGTTCGCGGCCGCTGCCAAACCGGAGAATGTTCCGTAGCTGCCATTGCCAGGGTCGGCTCCCTCCAAGTCGGTCTCTTTGTGGTGGCGACTTCCTACATGCACGGCTGAACTACTCTGGACTGGTCGTCCGTCCAGGGAGATGTTACTAAGAAATAAAAGAGCGGCTTGTCTCCGGCGAGAGTTCTCCCGGTTCCTCCGACTGTGTTCCCTGTTACTATGCGTCTTTTTGCCGCTAACGGCGGCCGTTATCGCAGCGCTGTGCTGGCCGCAGGCAGCAGCCGCCGCCATGGTCTCCTTCCCACTGAGGAATTCAACTGGAGGATCAGCTCAGCTCTGAGCTCGAGACCAGCAACTGTCAAATCCTTTTACCCGGCGCGAGACCGCTTTACGCCCTCCTCAGCTCTCATTGGCCCAGACGGGAATACGTAATGACGTGTAAAGCCAGTCTCATCACGCTGTAGTTTACAAAAATGTAAATATACCGACCATAAATGGTATAATGTACAAGGCCATTATTGTATAACATTGTTTCAAATCAAGATGAATAAAGAGTGCATTTAAATTACTTACCTGGTCACCATTTCTTTTTTCTCTCTCTCTCTCTTATTTTTTTTTATTTTTTTTTAAATATTGTCAAAAGTAGGTTTTCACAAAGCCATGAAGTTGATTTTATTTTACCACAGGGTAGTACTTTTAAACATTTTCAATCCAGTTGTAAAAAGTTAGGTATCCATTAGGATTATAGAAATCTAACTATGTACACTGCTTGTTTGGCCTGCATTGACAGTAGACTATGTTTGGAAAATCTCACAGTGATGAAATGTTGGATTTGGATTGCGGTTTAGATTTGTGGCTGTTATGGTGTCTGGTTCACTTTTTACGCAACAAAAGCCACCATATGGCTCCAAGCCATACTTTTGTGTTACTGTTTTCTGCGGCGTCTGTCTCTCTGCAGTATCAGGGCTGCTGAGGCATTAACTGAGCTGTCACTGCAGCTCTACCTGACAGCAGCTTTGATTGGCTGCTGGCACTTTGTTATGAAACCTCAGTGGATTTTCTCTGCACTGATCTCTGCAATGACACCAACACTGGGCCCATTGGCACCTGGCCAGCTCGGCAGGACGACCGCACTGTGAAGTATGACTGTTAGCCTGCTAAATATAACCCGTCGGACACAACACACTGTAATCCCTGCAGACTGGGAGTCTGTTATCACCCACCCACTGATCCCCACTGATACAAGTGCTTCTGCAGAGCAACCAATGAAAAACACTTGACTTTCCAGCTGGAACAACAGCAGGATGCAAATCCAAAAATGACATCATTTCAACATTTGCCTGGGTTTAAATGCAAATTAAGTTGCTATTCAATTGCTGTGTGTGTGTTTGATCAAGACAAAGAAATTACATTGTGGTGCATTCAAAATAAAAATAAAAACTTGACATACAATACTACATTATCACTATATATATTGAATATAAAAACCATTCAGGGGAAATAAAACGGATATTGGACAACTGTTTACAAAACTAAGAATTATGAGTACATTTAAAAAAAAAAAAAAAAAATTACTTATATGAATATTAAGCAGTTTTAAACAGATAAAATATATCTTATTAATATCGCTGTTTGTGTGTGTGTGTATGTGTGTGTGTGAAGGTATGATGATGATGATAATGATGATATGATGGTAAATGCCGCCACATGGGTGGATGATTGCAGAGCTTACAGAGCTGTAATCCAATGATGAGGATAGAGTTTATACAAAGTGTCTGCTCTACACACATACACACACACACACACACACACACACACACACACACACACACACACACACACACACACACACACACAAAATCATCTCTTTTCAAATGCTACCTTAGGATCAGACCAGAGGGCTAAACTGATAGTAACATTTTCTCTCATTCTATGAAACGCTTCGCCGATATTGACACATGTTTTATTGCGTTTATGTCAGGCTCCTCTTTAGACTCTCTTTGAGAAGTCTGTCTTCCTGTTTTGGGTTTGCTCTGCAGTGTTGGCAGTTGTTGCCAATGCTGTAATAGCAACTGTTTCTGCAGGGTTTTCCGCCATTCAATTGGGCTTTCACCATCTGAAGGGACAAGCATGCACATCTGCATTTGTAGAACAGCCAATAGGAACGATCTCTCTCTCTGAAATGACCTTTGATTGGCCAAAGTCTCTCGTCACAGGCTAGATTTTCTAAAGCCTGAAAACAGAGCCAAGAAGAGCAGCAGAAGTCTAGTTTTCTCTCAGAGCACTTGAATTACAATTTACTGAAAGGTTATTATGGGTTATTTCCCCAGTGATGCCAAAGATAAAATGCCTATCACAGCTTTCAAGTTAGAAAAATGACCTCAGAGTGTATCTCCTACTTCCTGTCTTGATAAAAGAACTGAACATGATCTCATAGCATTTCCTGGTATCATTTTGACTCATATAAACTCTTAATCTTAATCGTGACATTTGACCTTCAGAAGCAGTCCAACGAGTTGCTACAATATTGCTGTTTGCCTGCAATTAGCCCAAACACATGGTCATGGTCAAAACAAACAGTATTTTGATTGTATGGGATGTCTCTCTTTCTCTCTCTCTTCCTCCCTCCCTCTCTTTTCCTATAACACCCAGTGCTCTACATGCACCTATCCTGTTGAATTAACTGTGTTTTTATGTGTATTATTTCATTTCTTTGCAGTGCCCGTGTTTCATCTAGGCCACAAGTTTAAAACCAGTCTTTTGGAAAACCTTATGGTACATTTACAGTAATGTTTATCACTGCTGCTGTTAAATACTCTGTTGATGATAAATGAATAGAAAACTGCTGCGTTGCAGACAGCGTTAGTCTATTATATAATGAGAGAGAGGAGACTAACGTGATCCCGATAAAGCCCATGGGTGTACTGACGCTCCCTCTCTCTGATGTTCAGCCATGCTGGCAGAGGAGAGGGCCGGGGGGGCACAGAGAAGCAGTGCACTATGGGAAGGTCATGATGCTGCCGCCAGGATAACGGGTCAATGCAGCATTGTGAAGGGGTGGGGGGTAACTTCTGTATGTCACATGTTATCGTACTATCATTTTAATTGATTTATATCTATCTATCTATCTATCTAGTATCTTTTTATTGCAGTTTTTCTCAATCAATTTGGCACATTTACTGAAACAAACTTACAGTTTTCAAAACTCTATCCTCACACCACGCGGTATATTCAGCACATCACTCTATGTAACTTCCAAAAGGTGATTACGCAATAAAAATAATGAACTCCAGTTTCAAATGTAAATAAATCCGTCTATGAATAAATCATTGTCATCACAACAAACTGTTCCTTTATCATTGCTTAGACCAAGACAGTGAAAATGCAAAGACATCTTGTAAAATGAAAGTGTACTCTGATACTGACACTGACACTGATAGTTACCCAGTTACCCACGTAATATTGTCCAGTTGCTAACATTGTATATTTAGGCAACTGAATAGTATTGATGTCAGCCATGGCACACACTATACTTTCTCATTTGTATGTACACACATGTACAGAAAAAAAGATATACAACAGCATAATTATCAGGAAATACTGTAAAAAATGTGCAAGAAAAAAGAAAATATGCTGCAAATGTATCATCCAATCTCTCCTCTCTGTCTGGCCACAACATTTTATCGACATCACACCTGATATCCTACCTTGCAATGCAACGAGGGAAAATCTTTTGGCATCACACACAATGCTGTGATAACCTGTCACCTGTTTGCATTTGGTTGCTCTAAAAGTGGGGAAATTGTATTGTCCCCAATGTAGCCTAAGTGTATCCATCTGACAACTTTTACAACAATACCACATAACTACTATGTACTATATCTAATATACAGTATGTGTGACAGGTTATTGCTCTATTTTGCATGTAGGGATTTATGTGTATAGTTGCATTTGAGAGTAATATGATTCAATAGCAACTGAATGCTAACTATTTTGATCTGCAAGGCTTACTCAATACATTTTTGTGCCAAAGCAATGAGAAGTGACTATAGTCATGTGAACAACTGACCAAGTGTTCATATAAATATCATATAGTTTGATTTGAAGTTTAATAGTCATTCAATGATTGTGCCAAAGTGATTTAGAAAAACTGTAAAACCAGTGATTCAAAGTATAATGTATATCTGCCTACTTTTAGCTCAGTATAGCAGAGATGAAATCAGCTCTTTGATCCCCAGCTGCCTCTGTGTGGTGACTGTTAGGTACTACAATCCTACAGAAAATACCACCATACTGTATAACAGCTTTGCCAAGCATTTAGATTACTTAATTCCATGCAAATGTAATGATATGGATTTAAGGCCCCCTTAATGATGAATTGCTTTTTTTTATATATATTTTATTATGATGAAGTATTCAGATTAGGACTTGATTTATGTCGATCATCTTTACATTATAAACTCTAATCATGACCTAACAAAAAAACTGCCCTGCCCCCTCTTAAAGATGTCTGGTTTCCCTTTTTTTGTGTTTGATATAATCGGGTTGAGATTTCATTGATTTCTGTCTTAAATAATATCCACAGGAAGAAGATTCTGTACAATCATCATTTTATTTGTATGTATGAAATACATAGAAAACACGAGACAGTGGCATTTTCGTTTTCATTTTTTTGCATTTACTGTATGATACCCGGAAAAAGAAACTGCATTCGTATTTAATGAGTTAAATTAAATTAAGAGAGCTTTGGTTTTCTGTAGAACAAACTACACATACTTGGTATTGCTTTATTTCAATCACTTGGTTTTGTGTCCTGTTTTTCTGTGCGTAGAGCAGGCATTGCATTTTAAAGCACCAACATTAAAAAGGATGCCTCTGTCTGTCAGACAACTTATGTTTACAGTTTATTGACTAGTAATAGAGAGAACTGCTCTTGCTCAGGTGCACGTCGGCAGATTGAAAGTTCGAACACTGTCTAAATTCAACGAGGTATCTCTCTTTCTCTCTCTTACTCACTCACTCTCTCTCTCTCTGTCTCTTTGTCTCTCTCACTCTCTCTCTCTCTCTCTGTCTCTTTGTGTCTCTCTCTCTCTCTCTCTCTCTCTCTCTCTCTCTCTCTCTCTCTCTCTCTCTCTCTCTCTCTCTCTCTCTCAATTTCAATTAAATTTGCTTTATTGGCATGAACAGAGAAAACATGTGGTTGCCAAAGCAGTTTACAGAAAATGCATATATAGTACATATCACATGTTAAATACATACAGTAGGTGTCACATAGATTCTATACTGCACTGATCGTTATACAACACACTACATTACAAAACAATTAGATAACACAATATAATATTTAGCAGTTTTGTACAATATAATTACTGTACGATACTAAATCAATCTGTAATGTTGGGATCTTATAGTGGTGAGTCCCTCAGGCTGTGGCAGGCAGATACATATTTAGCTGCCAGTGGAGCTGCTGTCCCTTCTCATAGGAGAACTTTCAGCTTCTTTTCTGATATTAACATTGGGAAATTCGCTTTTTTTGTGGGCTATTTTTCCAAAGTGTAAATCTCTTTTTTCACAGTGGAGTCTTCCAGTCTCTACGGCCAGTTGGTGGTCACTGAGCCTGTATTTAGTCAGTTAGTCTCTCTCCCTCTCTCTCTCTCTCTCTCTCTCTCTCTCTCTCTCTCTCTCTCTCTCTCTCTCTCTCTCTCTCTCTCTCTCTCTCTCTCTCTCTCTCTCTCTCTCTCTCTCCTCTCTCTCTCTCTCTCTCTCTCTCTCTCTCTCTCTCTCTCTCTCTCTCTCTCTCTCTCTCTCTCTCTCTCTCTCTCTCTCTCTCTCTCTCTCTCTCTCTCTCTCTCTCTCTCTCTCTCTCTCTCTCTCTCTCCCTTTATCCTCTTATCTCACCATCAAGGCAAGGCACATTTATTTGTACAGCACAATTCAAGGCAATTCCAAGTGCTTTACATAAAACATTAAAGAGCAGTTGAAACAATTAAAATCGTAAAAAAAACATTAACATTAAACAAGACAGAAATGAAATACAAGAATGAAAGTTAGTGTGGTGTAAAAAAAAGCGGAACTGCAGTTTTCTGGGAGATTGTTCCAGATATGTGGAGCATAAAAACCGAACGCTGCTTCCCCCTGTTTAGTTCTGACTCTGGGGGACAGGAAGCAGACCTGTCCCAGACGACCTGAGAGGTCTGGCTGGTTCATAATGTAGCTCCAGATCTGAAATCAGAGATAGTAGTCTTCCTCCTCAATGTCTCCGTGTGTGTCCTGGAAGCCCAGCGCCTGGATGTCGTGTGTGATGTCAGTCATGCGTCGGTTGAATTCCTGCGATCCTGAGGCCAGAGAGCCGTTATCATACCTGCTGGGGGGGGGGGACAAACGAACAGATGATCTAAAATGTTACCTCATCTTTCTGACTGCCTGCTTATTAAAATGTCCAGGTGAGAATGAAGTGATTTTACAGGAAATTCACACTTATTTTACACAAAGAAATTATATGTATTTTTGTGTGAAACCATGACATGAATGCTTTTAGTTCTATTTAGAACAGAACATGGGGTATGCTGGTGCACTTCAGCCTCTTGTGGCCGAAATTAGTATTACATCAACAAACACTTGATGTAATACTGATTTGTTGATGTCAATAAACCAGAGCATGTTTTTCTCCCATCCCAAACTGCTGTGTGGACTAGTCAGACCTTCCTTCGCAGCGCTGTGGAGGAAGGTCTGGCAAAGCGAGACTATCAGGACAAAACCTGTTTTTTTTCACCTGTTCTTAAGTCAAAAACACAGGAGAGACAACAATAAAGATCAGACTATGGATCACTAGAGGCCTGTACTACGAAGCAAGATTTGGCGTTAACGAGGTAACTTCAGGTTCAACCCAGGGTTTTCTGTACCACGACGTGGATCACTTGTTACCGGGTTAAATCGCCGTGGTAACTTATGCTGAACACCTAACCTGGTCGGGAGCAGGTTAAGTTGGAGATTATAGATCAACCGGTGTAAAAGCACTGCCTACTGACCAACAACCCTGTTAACATTCCCTGATGGGTATTTTTATGAAATATATAGATTTTAATGGGAGGGAATTACATATAGGCTATCGACATCTTGAGCCGTGTGTTGCCAATGCGCGCATCGGTTTGAATTATGTTTTTATATATTTTATTTTCTCTCACGATCGCTTACCACTGCCAGGGTTGCAACTGAAATAATAGGCTAAAGCAACGACAGTTTATGGAAAGCACAAGTGTAATTATGGTCAGATCTTGGTCCTGACCGATGGGGAAGTGATATTGATAAGCGTTGTGATACACATAACAGCGTCGGCTATTTTTTGCCAGCTTTCCTTCCTGTTTTAGGAAGCAGCGACTGTATTGCGTTTTGCCTGTAAAACCGTGTCCGTGTTCTTCATATTTATGTAGAATTATAGTTTGCTCTTCTTATGTAAAATATGTAGATGTTTGCGATTGGTCGTGCTGTGCAAACACCGCCTCTTTTATGTGAACGCGTGCGCCGCTGGATTGGGAAACCCTGGGTTGATTGAACTAGTTGTTAACCACCGTGGTTCATGACACAGGTTATACGGGACCGCGGTTGTTAGGTTAGGTGAAGCCGGAGAACTGAAATAAATCCAGGGCATGTTGATCTGGATTCGTAGTACAGGCCTCAGATCTTTTTCTTTCACTTGCCTCTTAAGGCTTCCGTAGCTTCCAAACTACAGTGGCAACATGTTTTTTTGCTTTTTCAAATAGAAATGCAGTATAATGTCTTTGAAGCATAGGAGGTTGGTGCTCTTCAATTTTATTAAAAATTGAGAGAAAAAAAAATACCTCAAAAGCACACCGTTCACACCGTCCCGAGGAAACACATCCTTCAACCCAGAAACCGTAGCAACACAGTGCACACCGTTTTGAGATTGAATGTGCACCTGAGGCCTGTACTACGAATCAGGATCAACATGTCCTGGATTTCTTTCAGTTATCCGGCTTCACTAACCCTAAAAACCGCGGTCCCGCATAAGCTGTATCACGACGCTGGTTATCAACTAGTTCAGTCAATCCAGGGTTTCCCAATCCAGCGGCACGCGTTCACATAAAAGAGGCGGTGTTTGCGCACCACGACCAATTGCAAACATCTACCAGAGCTGCATATTTTACATAAGAAGAGCAAACTATAATTCTACATAAATATGAAGAACACAGACACGGTTTTACAGGCAAAACGCAGGAAGGAAAGCTGGCAAAAACGCCGACGCTGTTATGCGTAAATCACAACGTTTAGCTTATCAATATCCAGTGGTGTAGTCTACGTGATAGTAAGCTCCAGGATTATACCCACTTAAAAATGCCCAATGACACGTAACAACATACTTTCCATTTGATATATTTTGAATTATCATCTGTGGAGGTAGTACTTCACCATAAATTGGTGCAGTTCTATATCAGAACTATGACAAAAGAACGTTGAGAAAAAGTACCAAATGTTGGAAAAAGCTACAAAAGCGCAGGAAAAAAATCGTCAAAAACATTTTTTTTAAAACGCTGAAAAAAGTGACCAAAAAAATCTGAAAAACGTTGAAAGTGTAGAAAAAGAACAACAAAATGTTGAAATTTCGACCCAGAAAAACACAAAGTTGCATGGTCGACAGGAAGACAACACAAGGGTTAGAAACAATAACCTCACAGACCAATCAGAGCTGAGTTTCAAACCGAGCTTTGAGACAATCACAAATCACAAGCCCCACCTCCTGACCTACAGTACCTACCCTCTCATGGCCGTAGCCGACGTGTTGCTCATGCTGCGTTTGATGCGTCCAAAGCTGTCAGTTAAAATGCCTCCCTCCCGGATCCCGATGCTCTCCAGGAAACTCTCAAACACACCAACGTCCTTGTCTGGGATGAACGGACGCATGCCTGGGAAACAAAGATAACCAGTCAGCTATTCATCATAGTTAAATCATGACTTTAGTTAGTTGCTTGTTGTTTTTCGGTTATTGCCCTTTTTATAACTATAATTAAGCAAAATGGTAATATTAATGAAGTAGGGCTGCCACTTCTCAGTCGATTAGTCAACTATAATCTCTGAGCACATCTCTGATAAACACAAGATTGATGCATGATTCTTTGTGGAGAAACTCAGTTTTACAGATCTGTCCACAAAATCATATGAGTGTTAGTCGACTAAGAATGTCTTTATTAGAGGACAGCCCTAAAATGAAGGATGGAAAGGGAAATCATTACAAGATAACTAATGTATATTTTTAGGCCACCTGAACTACAATTTGGTTACATTTGAGGGAGTCTGTGGACACAGGAGCCACATTATAGGCTAGTATAACACACTACCTGAGAATTCAATTTATGAATTTATATTCTAGCGGTGCACCTGGACTTGCACCTGGTGTTTGGCAAACAATTGTGTGAGGCAAAAAAAATCTGTAGTCTATTTAATTAATACCAATGAAATATCACTGTAATAACATTGACAACAATAAAGTGGTCCCTTTTGCTAGATAGTTTTATAAATGTGTGGTAATGTGTGTGATCACTTTGCTTATAATAAGGTTTAACAGTAGAAGGCTAGGCAATTTAAAAACACAGTGTAGTGCTGGGATCGGCTACCTGCATCAATTATGTGACCCCCAATCATTGATGATGTGTGTGCAATGCATTGTGGGAGGGACTTGGAGGACTGAGACAGAGAATATAACCTTACATTTTATTTATGAATCTGCTCTTAGGAGACAATGTGTGATAAGTGATGCACAAAACATCCAGAACTTTCATTTTAAACCATGTGTAGGAATTGAACATTTCTGACAGCGGCGACCTCCTAGTGGTAATATATAAAAAGGTCCCATGTGGCTGACAGGAACCAGCCCAGTCTCATGGCAGTTCGTGAAATGGTCACGTTATTGAATCTATTGATTTGTGTACTGAACACGTTAATGTCGTCATTTTCGTGTGGTCAGCACGAATTTTAAAGTAATGTATTTCAATGGGAAGCATATTTCGTGATCACAGAACGATTACAGTAGCGAGTAGTATTGATAAGGCGGAAATCCGCGCAGGGAGGTTGGTCGGGGTGGTGGATGGGTCAAACAACACAGGACTTTCACCCCGGAGACCGGGTATCGTGCCCCGCGTGTTGCAATTCTTCCTCTTCCTAACCACAACCGCCCGTTGTTGTCGGTGTCTCCTGCGTGTGACGGTTCCTTCCCCGTTCTTCTTTTCCTAACCATAACCGTCCCGTTGTTGAGGCCGGCATGTGGCATTTCATTTACCCATTGTTGTGTGCCACATAGACCGTGAATTGTGTCCCTGCGCCCGGGGATCGCGTGGCGGTCCGTCCCGTTGTTGTCGCCAGCGTGTGGCGTTTCATTTCCCCTTTGCATCCCCCAGAGCAGCCCAGTGTCATGGCAGTTCGTGAAATGGTCACGTTCGAAAATCGTGACCCGTACACGAATAAATAAATCAAAATAACGTGACCATTTCACAAACTGGCGTGAGACCGTAGGAACACGTGCTGCTCCATTCATTTTCAAAAGAATTGTCCAATTTTTCTACAAAGAAACGTTAGTTCCAACTTGAATATCCCTCTCATGGCATGTTTGCACTCATGCACTCTAAAAAAAGAGACGTATCAAATCAAGGGCTACTCCGCAAAACAGTTAAACAACTTCTTTCCCACAGCGATCAGACAGCCTAACCAGAGCATGTGAGCTGTTCCTCTAAAATATTTAATCAAACTACTAATTTTATTCTATTTTAGCGTAATCTTAGTTTGTTTATTAAGTGATTTTTATTTATTCATGAGTTTAGGAAGTAGGCCATTCTGATATATATGTCCTACCCTTCTTTAAAGAAAGTAGTGGGGAACATTGAAGAAATAAAATAAGTGGGGATAGGAATATTACACATATTAGGTTTGAAGACAAACATGACAGAAAAAAAGGTTTTCACTGACTGCAATGCTATTTAAATGTGATTTACAGTACTATAAGTACAATATCAGTATAACATACAGTAAGGGAAGACACTGAAGGACATCTATGGGAACCTGCACGAACTCTGTTTGTTGTTTGCTGTATGTCTGGTTGCTTCGTCCTATCCCGTTCATAATCCCGATTATACAGCAGCACACTGAGCATGACAGGGCGTGTGGAGAAAAACACCACTCTGTCTCTCACTCACTCACAAACAGGAAGTTGTGGTTTCCTCAGTGGAAGTGGGTCGGAGCTGAATTTGTTGCCGTAAACACACACATACTAAAGACAGTCACACATACAGTAAAGTCATCTGCGCAACCACACGCACGCACACACATGCACGCGCACACACACGTCTATATACAGGTCACACACACTTTACCACAATACCAGCATAACTAGTAGGTCGTGGTTTCCTGCAGAGTTTCAGTTAGTTACAGTAATGAGCTGTGTATGTGTGTGTGTGTGTGTGTGTGTGTGTGCGTGTGTGTATGTGTGTATGTGCGTGTCTCACCCATAAGCAGGAACTTGCGGTTGTCACCATACAGTTGTAGCAGCTCGGAGCAGAAGTGGTCGATGTTTGATCCCAGTCTGTATTCTCTCAGCAACACGGCAAAGTGCTGCAACTCCACCGGAATCAGCTTGTTACGCAGCTAAACACAAACACACACACACACACACACACACACACAATATTTTTTCTTAATTTGTTTTGATGCAGACTGTCAATAAAATGTTGTTAACTGATTGTTCCTGCCAACCAAACTCACAGGTCATGGCACAGTCTACACTATACTTTAAAGTCAGGGAGAATCGACAAAACAACAATAAAGAAAGATATCCTGTACAATTTTCATTTAACTTTTATATTTTACCTCTTTCAATAATGGTGGAAATACCACCCAGTAAAGAGACATTAGATAGGTGAAGTCCATCCCCTTCTGGTGGACCAACATGAGACCAGGGTCCCCCCCCCCACCCCCCTGCTTTTTGCTAGAAGTAAAATTTCCCCCATTGTTCATAATTAACCAGCACAAATAGAAATTATAACAATTTGTACATCTGATAAATGACAAAAGTGCATCATTACCACCAGTCTTTTGGTTTTCATATGTACCATGTACCTTGGTCTCTTGTTCTGTTATGCCACCAACAGAACTTGCTGACTTAAGTACCTGTTCTTTGGCCTGAGGCCCTTTGCTTTTAACACCACGAGCCAAAGCTTGTGGTTGCAAAGCAGATAATAATTTAGCCACAAATTGGCTATATTACTAAATTGCTTTTTGAAGTTGATTTCTCTTGTGACAGAATGCACTGGATTTAATCACCAGAATACTGGGAGTGAACATCTACTCTGCTGTTTCCTTTGTTGTGGATAATGAGCACTATTGATTATTGGCTACTGAAGCCATGTGCACACACACACGCACGCACGCACGCACGCACACACACACACACACACACACACACACACACACACACTCACCGTGATCATGTACTCCTGCATCAGCAGCAGGGTGGGGTTACTGTCTCCTCCGTCACTGGCTGAAGCCAGACTGCGATGGGAGTCCTGCAGCGAGAGAGACGAACTCTCACTGTACGTCTCACTGTAGTAGAGCTCAAAGGCATCCTGGGAGCCATCACTGAGAGAGAGAGAGAGAGAGAGAGAGAGAGAGAGAGAGAGAGAGAGAGAGAATCGAAAATCCAGCTGTTCCACTAGCTGCTCCCTCTAGAGGCCTGGAGAACTTCCGTTGTGTAATCTGGATGCTGCGTTTTTTTGTTCCATTTGTTTTCTGGGTTTGTGTGCTTTTCTTTTTGCGTCGTTTCATATTTGCAGTGTGTTTATCTATTTGGTTGTGTTGTGTGTATTTGCAGCGTGTTTATCTATTTGGTTGTGTTGTGTGTATTTGCAGTGCATTTGCTGAATGCTGCACATGTGTTGTCAGATTAATGAAGTTGTTTTTCTTTTTGCATCGCTTCTTTTTTCAGGGTTTGCATGCTTTTCGTTTTGCATCGTTTTTTATTTGCAACGCATTTAAGTATTTGGTTGTGTTGTGTGTATTTGCAGCGCGTTTGCTGAATGCTGCACATGTGTTGTCAAATAAATGAAGTTGTTTTTTTAATTTACTTGTGTTTTGTCTATTTGCGTGTGTTTTCTTAAGTTGCAGGGCTTTTGCCCCTGTCGGCCACCGTAGTTAACCCTCCTCGATCAACTCGGCTTCGCGACCCAGGTGCGTACGTCAAGATTTAGAACGTAATCGCTGCAAAACAATCATAAAATAAGCTTTATGTATCTCTCCCTACTGCACAATGACCAATTCAAGTAGCTACAAAACATTAGTTCTGCTGGTGTACAGATGGACTGGAGTATGTGACCTTAGCTGTTCACTGAATATGACGTGAAAGCCCTGCCCATCTCTAGTACTTAAAGTAATTGTTATGCGTTGCTCCCAGGTTGACCCAGGTGATCTCTGAATTGTCCCGACCAGGTATATACCCATGTAGACTGGCTTGGCTTGAATTTCCAAAAGGAGGGTTGAAACCCAGTGTATTCATGTGGAGACGTTACAGCTCCAGTCAGGGTCAGATGTTACTCACTATGAGCTGCAGCAGCTAAACTCTGGATCATAGCCATAGGACATGTCAGTCAGACAGCTGTCACCTGCACAGAAACAGACAGAGACAAACAGAGACAGGTAGAGACAGACAGAGACAGAGACAGACAGACAGAGACAGACAGAGCACACAGAGACAAACAGAGACAGGCAGAGACAGACAGACAGAGCACACAGAGACAGACAGAGACAGGCAGAGACAGATAGAGCACACAGAAACAGACAGACAGACAGAGACAGGCAGAGACAGACAGAGACAGACAGACAGACGAGCACACAGAGACAGACAGACAGAGATAGACAGAGACACACAGAGACAGACAGACAGTGAGAGACAGACAAAGCATACAGAGATAGACATACATAAAGACAGACAGAGACATACAGAGACAGAGTGTGATGAGCTATTGTGCGTAGTTTCTGTCGCCCCCATGAGGAATTCTAAGTAATGACAACAAAACTGTCGGTGCGTCCACGTGATACAAGCCTTCCGTGATCGCGATAAAGTTGCTTGTAACCAAGGAGGACAGGGAGGATTAAAAAAACAGGATGGACTCTTCAGTACATCTTCACTCGAGTTTCTGCTCGCAAAAGTCACCGGACGACACAATCTTCTGAACATAGCCATACTGAGAAATACAGAGAGAGCTTTTTGGAGCTCATTGTTTTAATTAGCTTTGTAGCAACTCATTTGGCAATGGCTTGAATGTAACAGACGTTCATAAATATAAAATAGTTACGCACTACAGCTTTAATGTGATGAAAATGACATGCATCAATTCTGGGAAAAATGGCACAAAGTGTAGAAAGTGATATGTGCAGTGTAGTTGTAACTGGAGTCTGCACTAAACCTTATAAAGTTTCATCAGAGTATCTGAAAAAGAATCAACGTCTAGCAAAGAGATTAGATTTAAATCACTCATATATATATATATATCGTTCATGCAAATGAAAAAATAATTGAATTAGAATTTTTCTTTGCTCTACCTTTGACATACAAAAAGCCTATGTGTCACTCACTCCTCTGCAGCCAATAGCGGTCCGGCATGGAGTGATGAAACCCCGCTCTGTCGACACACTCGATGGTCTGATGGCCGTAAATGATCTGGAACATCTGACAGATCAGAGAACAGTACTCTTCTGCAGCATCCTGCACACACACACACACACACATACACACACACACACACACACACATGCACGCAAGCACACACACAAACACACAAACAAAGAGGCCATCATCACACTGAACTAGTTACCACATCAATTATATCTGTGACCTCCTCTGTAATTTTTCTTAATCTTTTCACTGCAGTAGTTGCTTGCGTTAGCGCCTCGTTCAAGGGCACATATACAGTAATAAGTGTAAGGATCTGAACCGGAAACCACCTAAAGCAAAGCCAGCAGTCTGTTGTTGTGAGGAAACAGGACTAGAGTCTGTGAGCTTCATCTCAGCCAGTTAAACAATGACACAATAATGATGCCAATCCACACAAACTATTGCTCCGGGGACAGATAGAAGATAACAATGACTGAGGATCTCTCACACACACACAGACACACACACACACACACACACACACACACACACACCAAAAAAGCTACTCTGTTGTAAATGTGATGTAATATTCCAGGTCTGCAACGACGCAGAGTATGTGTGTGTGTGTGTGTGTGTGTGTGTGTGTGTGTGCGTAGATGAATTGAACAGCACTGCCCTACTTTCCACAGTTCCAATACGAGAGCCAAATGATTAGTGAACCCCACTGAATGCACTCTCTTCACTGGTTTATTTCCTGTCACTGTTATTTTCTTTCAGACTGGAGTGAATGTCCACAGGGATATTTACAAGTTCTCAACTCTGAGCACACACACACACACACACACACACACACACACACACACACACACACACACACACACACACACACACACACACACACACACACACACACACACACACACACACACACACACACACACACACACTTTTAAGTCTCGAGCAGCCCAGCTCCAGGGATTGGGACTTCAGATGGTCCAACATTTTAGTCCACTTTGAGTTAAATGTCATCTTCAACATGTAAAGTAAAACTTCAAAATGTTGTCAAATTTGTGTATTAGCTAGTTATATAGTATTAGTTAGTAAAGTAACTGTAAGCAGACCAGAGCTGTTTTCGAAACTGTTCCCAATCACAGTAATAGTCCACTATGTAGTGGTGTTCTAATTCACTGTGGTAAATTTCATTCACTACATAGTCACTATAAAATACCCACAATGCACAGCTAATTTGAGTGTACATATGATGTACCCTACATTTTACTCCCTGTATACCCACAATGCAACACGGCCGTGTTTTCCCGAAGGAGAAGAAGAAGGAAAAGCACCCACGAAAAACTGAAAAGGAAAAAATGGAGCGGGCTTTCGTTTCTAAACCGTAGAAATGTAACACGCAACATATATAAAACCTTTTACTATTCTCTGGTGCTCGGTTTGTTTCAGGGACGTATTAGAAGTATTTCTGTTTCGGTTTGTTTACATGATGCTGGGTGAGCCTAGCTTGGATACCAGCCAAACTTAGCCCCGCCCACAACATTTGAGGTTGGGAAGTTCGGTCTGGACTTGATCCGTTGTGGAGCAACTATGCTCGAACCAGAGCTGTTCGGACCAATCGAATTGTCAGGGCGGGCTTTATACGATGATGGACAGATGATCAACAGTAACGTAATCAACCAAGTCACGAAGAGCGCTTGGGTTGAATTTGTTTACGACAAAGATGGCTGCCACTGGAGAATTGAGATGTGTAGTCCTCTAGGCAATATTATTAGGAAACACTCAATTAACTTTCACTGTTACGCAGACGACACCCAATTATATCTGTCAATCAAGCCAGACGAAAGCGGTCAGTTAGCTAAACTTCAAGCGTGCATTAAAGATATAAAATCCTGGATGACCCACAATTTTCTGATGTTGAACTCAAACAAAACGGAAGTTATTGTGCTGGGACCCAAGCACCACCGAACTTCATTATCTAAATATATAGCTACCCTAGATGGTATTGCCCTGGCCTCCAGCACTACTGTCAGAAATCTAGGAGTCATTTTTGACCAGGATCTATCCTTTAACGCCCACTTAAAACAAACCTCAAGAACAGCCTTTTTCCATCTTCGTAACATTGCCAAAATCAGGAACATCCTGTCTCAAAACGATGCTGAAAAACTAGTCCATGCATTCGTAACTTCCCGGCTGGACTACTGTAATTCTTTACTATCAGGCTGCTCAAATAAGTCCCTCAAGACCCTCCAGCTGATCCAGAATGCTGCAGCACGTGTTCTGACAAGAACTAACAAAAGAGATCACATTTCTCCTGTATTAGCTTCTCTGCATTGGCTTCCTGTAAAATCCAGGATTGAATTTAAAATCCTTCTCCTGACCTACAAAGCACTAAATGGTCAAGCACCATCATACATAGAAGAGCTTTTAGTACCTTATTGTCCCACTAGAGCACTGCGCTCCCAGAACTCAGAGCTACTTGTGGTTCCTAGAGTCTCTAAAAGTAGAATCGGAGCCAGAGCCTTCAGCTACCAGGCTCCTCTCCTGTGGAACCAGCTCCCAACTTGGGTTCGGGGGGCTGACACCGTCGCCACATTTAAGAATAAACTGAAAACCATCATCTTTGATAAAGCTTATAGTTAGGGAGTGAGGAGTTGCAGCATAGTAGAGTAGAGTAGAGGGAGGCAGGAAGTACAAGCCCGTTCCGGCAGGGGAGAGTACGAGCCCGGTCCAGGGCCCCTCTCTTTAGCCTGCCTCTCTTAGTTATGCTATTATAACTCTAGACTGCTGTGGGAAGCTCCTTCCAAGGACACAATGAGCCGCTCCCTCTTCTCTCTTTTCACTTGTCTCCTTTTGTGTGCATCTTAGTCCCAGAAATGCCTGTTACTAACCTAGCTCTGGGGAGTTTTCTCCCCGGAGTCCCTTTGCTTCTTCTTCACCCAGAACATCGCCTTGGAATTGGGTGGCACCTACACCGGGGTCCTGGGTGCAGCTGACGCTATGGACTTACTACACCCTGCTACGCTCTGCGTTTCCCCGCAGTGTCCGACTGCGTCCTGCCGCGTCCAACCGCGTCCACCCAGGCTGCTGTGTCACACTACACCCCATAACGCCCTGCTGTGCCCTACTATGACATGAACTACTATGACTACCATTGTGATCACTGCTTCACTATCTTTATTATGACTATTATTGCCACCATTCACCACTCCCCCAACTGGTGCCGTCAGACACCGCCTACCAAGAGTCTGGGTCTGTCCGAGGTTTCTTCCTAACAAAAAAAGGGAGTTTTTCCTTGCCACTGTCGCAATAGCTACTGCTAATGCTTGCTCTTGAGGCAACCACTGTAATAGTTGGGGCTTCGTAAAGTACAGAGTTTGGTCTAGACCTACTCTATCTGTAAAGTGTCTCGAGATATCTCTTGTTATGATTTGATACTATAAATAAAATTGAATTGAATTGAATTGAATAGATTCCGCCATCGCGTCTGTTATAGCGTGCGTGCAGTTGAGTTCTGTTGACAACTATGCGTCGCTCAACATACGTCACATACTCCGTTGCTCTGATCCAATTGAGTGCAGAGGCATGTTCTTTCCTGGTTCGGTTGAAACACGCCCCATAATCACAGCCCAATGGAGCAGTATCAGACTCATATTCTGACTAGAATCTGAGTGTGACGACGTCAGACACACAAATAACCGGCGCATCTACTGACGCAACCGTTTTCAGTGAGTGTCTGAAATCTAGTTTGGTCGTTCCCTATATAGTTCACTATTTAATACACACTACATAGGGAGTAGTGAGTGAGTAAATGAGGGAACAGTTCCAACACAGCTCAGGTGTCCCACCCTGTTCTCCACAGCCAGGATGACCAGGTTGCAGTAGGCGTCGGGGCAGGGCGTGGGCTCCAGCGGGTTGTGGTTCCTCCTCTCCCAGCTGCCATAGCTCTTCCCCCGTTCCCAGCTTCCTGTGCAGGCTTGCCGCCGCTCCCAGCTCCCACCGCCGCCGCCACCACCTCCTCCCCTCCTCTCCCAGCTCCCTCCTCCCCCACCTCCCCCATGCCTCCTCTCCCAGCTCCCTCCACCGCCACCCCCTCCCACTCCCACCCCCACCCCCCAGCTCCCGCTCATGGGTCTCGCTCTGCGGTTCTCCCAGCTCCCTCCTGTTTTGCGCGTTTGCTGCCTCCTCTCCCAGCTTCCTCCCACCCTCTTCCTCTCTAAACTCCCTCCTCCTCCTCTCTCCCCCCCGCCTCTCTCTACTCCTACTCCTCCTCCTCCTCCTCCTTCCCTCCTCTCCACATTCTGGTTTTTGTCGTGGCTGCTGCGGGACAGTGAGGGCCTCCAGTCGACTCCGCAGATGGTGTGCCGCCGCTCCATCGTGCCCCCTGCGGGCCGGGGGTCGGCGTTGCAGCTCATGGTTTGACGTCGGCCGTCTATGCCCGTTGGCTTTTTCCTGTCCAGGCTGTCGTCCCCAGCAACCACTGTATCCACGTTCAGACCTGTGGGTTGAGGGTTCAAAAATGTGTACACTATCTTTCTCACAGTAGAAGAGACGCCCATCCTATCTAATGTCACAGGTACAAAGCAATGTGTGAATGGAACTTTCTCCCATATATAAACAACAAAACACTCAGTATGGTTTTAAAAAATCACTTATCCCTTGTGTTGTCTTCCTGTCGACTATGCAACTTTTTGTTTTTCTGGGTCAAAATGTAAACTTTTTTTTCAACATTTTGGTCGTCTTTTTCGAAACCTTTGTTGCTTTTCCAGCAATGTTTTTGTCACTTTGTTCAAAGTTTTTGTCACTTTTCTCAAAGCTTTTTGTTTTTTATGCACCTTTTGACATTTTTGGTTTTTTTTCCCCCATGTTTTGAAGCTTTTTCCGAAATCTTTGTCACTTTTTTCAACGTTCTTTTATCATTTTTTATTCCAAATGCTATAAAATTGAATAAAACTTGCGAAGAGCATTGTAGGGAGACATCCACGTTATTTCTCTTGGTATAGAAACTTTTTGAAAATGGGTCAAATTTGACCCGAGGACAACAGGAGGGTTAAGAAATATTACCTTCAAAGAAACTTCAATATCTAATATCAATTTAGAGAGTGTCTGTTATAGGGCTTTTCTTAAAATAGATTAATTTGGAGTAGCGTAATGTCTTTTTCTTTCTTTTTGATTATTTGCATTAACTGTAAAATTTAAATATGATTTGTATTTTGGGAAATGTTGTGTAATGTGAAGATATGTCTGTGTGTGTATGGTGTGTAATGTAATGTCGTAAATTGTATTGTCACACGACAGATTGCAGGACCTCAGGAAGAATAGCTTTTAGCTTATGCTGAAGCTAATGGGGATCCAAATAAAACAAAGAAACAAAAAACTTGCACAAAACCAAAAACTCCATCAATTAACAGTTTGCTTAAACACCTCCTGAACAGCAATTGGTGTCTTTTTTGCTTAGCCTTTACAAAACCAGAAGTCCAAGAGCAAGGATTAAGGAATGGATTTATCTTGCGATAAATTTGCAACCCTAACCCTAACCCTAACCATTGCCTAATCCTAGTGCTTTCCAGGTAGCGCTGCCTGGAAGATGACGTTGGGGGCTTAAAACACCAAACACCACTAGACAGCCGGCTATTTCCGGATTAGAGCTCCGCTAACTTCTGGACTTTCCAAATTACAATCGTGAAACGTGTCATTTTGCGAGGGGTTGTGACGGCCAAAAAAGAATCCACTGATTTGCAGACGTCTCTTTCACCATGTAAGTTTGTGGGAAAAGGTCTTTTGGGGTCAGAGGGCAGCACGTGATGGACACGGATGTTGTTATTCCACTGTTTGGATGCTATTGTCAGATTAAATAAAGATTAAAGTGCTCATATTATGCTTTTTGGCTTTTTTCCCTTTCCTTTATAATGTTATATATCTTTTTTGTGTATGTTATAGGTTTACAAAGTGAAAAAGCCCAAAGTCCACCCCAAAGGGACTTAACATCTCCAACAGAAAACACTGTTCACAAACTGCTCCAAACAGCTCTATTGTAGTCTATTGCAGCCTTTACTTCTGGGACGAACGTGCCTCACTTTGTAACACGTTATAATGCTCGCTTGGCTGCTAGTGTGGCACTCTCTCATACTGTGCTTCTGACTGGCTAGTATTCCTTAACTAGGTACGGTTCATGTGTGACTCCCAACAAAGATGGAACAGAAGTGAGATGTCTCACTCTGTAGCTAAAACAGAGAGCTCAACACACAGGGTGAAAAGAGGAGCTGCAGCAATGTGCAGTACAACAAAAATATGGTGTTTTTTGAAAATTAAACCATGTGAACCTATTCTGATACAGCCTCTAAATACAATTATGAACCTGAAAATGAGCATAATATGAGCACTTTAAAGCCCGGCACACTTCCCGGGGGCCCGGTCCTCACCTGTCTTGAGGACCAGCAGGTGCAGTGCGTCGTCTCTCAGGTAGGAGGCAGCAGCGATCTCGTGTGTGGGAATCCTCACCAGCAGCTTCTCGTTGTCTCTCCACGTCAGCAGCAGACAGCGAGCGGACAGACTCAGAATGCAGTCCTGATCCACGCTGGTCTTCAACGGCAGCACCTTCAACTGCTACTGACCAACACACAGGGACACAGATTCAAGATGAGTGATTATTGATTAGCAGTTTTGTGTTGTCTTCCTGTCAACCATGCAACTTTTTGTTTTTCTGGGTCAAAATGTTAGTTGTTCTTTTTCGACATTTGCCACTTTTCCCGGCCTTTGGGGTAGTTTTTTTTTCTTCAAGTTTCTTGTCACTTTTTACGATATTTTTGTAGATTTTTTTTCGCCATTTTATTGATGTTTTTATCGATGTTTTTCTCTGCGTTTCTGAAGCTTTTTTTTTTCAGATGTAGAAACTTTTTGAAAATGGGGTTAAGTACATCTACTCAAGAACTGTACTTAAATGTTGAGGTACTTGTACTTTACTTGAGACTGTTTTTTTCATGCCACTTTCTACTTCTACTCCGCTACATTTCAGGCATATCAAAATGTTAGTTTAAATGTTTACTAGCAGTAAAATATTTTGAATGAGGCTGCTCGCAACACGTGCGAAAAAAGGGAGCAGCATTCTAAACAAATAATAATAGCCTAAATAATAAATATCTAATAGAAAAAGGTGTAGGTTGTCTTACCTTACAGTTAGTATGCATACAAATAAAGGCTTGACAACAGAACATTGCATGCCAAAAGCCCCCAAAACTAAAAACAATACAGCCTCTTGTAACCAGTCCACATGCAGGTATACGCTGTATACCAACTAAGAAAGCTTCAGACTTTCCATATACCTACTTCAAAATGTTCATTTTTCTTTATGTTCTCCATCATTCATGAAAAAGGAAGGGAAACCCGTGTGTGACGTCACATGTGTGTGTGAGCTGTGAGCTGTCTTTGTGTCAGTGTGATAAGTTATAAAACCTCTTTCTATCTTTGTTTTTAAAATCACCATGTTTATTTAAATTGTATACTATTTAGTGTATGTAGTGTATTTACTTTATTTAATTAATTAAAAAATATTGGCCCGAAGCCCGGCCCGAGGGGCATATATAAGATGGGCCCCGTCGGGCCCCGGGCTGAAATGCAGGGCTTTACCGTGCTGCCATTAATTTACTGTAAAAATACAAGGAAGTAATTTACAGTGCAACACTGTAAACCTTTGATGTAAGTTTACAGCTAAAATCTCACAGTATCTTACTGTTTTAATGTTATACAGGATCATACTGTAAATGGCAATGCATCCTGGGAGAAAATAATACTATTACAGCACTATCTGCGAATGTTACAGATTACAGGTAACATTATACAGATTTACTGTTAATACCAATGCATCTTGGGAAAACAAAGGAAAAGGCGGGAATTACACTGCAGCCGGTATATTACTGTAAATTAAAAAAAAAAAATACAGTAAGAAACTGTATGTCTATTTACGGTAAAAAAAACAAACAGTATGCATACTGTAAATAACCAGTAGTTTACTAGTGAAGCTTCTGTCTGTATATTAATGTACATTTATGGAGGTTGTCCATCACTAACCTCAGAAGTGATTAATTATAGATACATTATGGATAGCTGAGCTCAGCAGTGAATGCTTATAGATGAGTTATTGATCACTAACCCTGGCTGTGTCCAGCAGCTGCAGCAGCTCGTCTCGGCTGGAGGGGTTCAGGGAAACCGACACCCAGGTCAAGTGACCGAGGAACTGAGGAGAGAGGTGAAAGGTCAAGCAACTGTTGTCATCAGGTCACTGGTGACTTTAGTACAGAGGGAGGGGGGGGCGGGGGGAGGCTTGTTAAATAAAAGTTGTAATGTGCTACCTATAAGTTCAAAAATATCAATAAAGAAATTGTAAGAAAAAGAGAAAGAAATGTCGGTAACACTTCATTTGAAGGTATCTACATAAGAGTGTCATGACACATGAACCCTAACCCTAACCATAACCATAACCATAACTTGACAAAAACCGAATGACACTTACTAAAAGAAGCGTTATGTCATAAACGTTTATGACTTGTTTATAATGGTTATGACACGTTCATGACAGTGTCATGTCACTCTTATGTATTCAAGTAAAGTGTAACCAAAATGTCTTTACATGAATCGAACATATTATTAGCAAATATAAACCAGCCTACTTTGTGAAAAGACGTTGATGTTTGCTGGCCCTTTAGGTGACGTGGTCACTAAGGTAGCAATCCACACATACAGTTCATCCTAAGGATTCCCTGTGCCACATGTAACATTAAAACAGAATTTATAAAATCATGCCAACAATTATTGTTTTATTCTACGCACTAAAAAGGTTACGTTATTGTAGGCATTTCCAAATGCAACTTAATTTTGGAAATATATGTAGTAGGGGGTCCCTGCTCCGTCTCTCTTTCAGATAAGGGGTCTTAAAAAAATGTTGAAGACCCCTGGTTTAGTATATTTGGTTGCATTATTGTGTATTTCAGGTTCTACCTTGACCTCCTTCTCTACGTAGTCGAAGATGAGTCTCTCCGGGTGGATGAGGTAGTCGGGGGGGTAGAGAGGGACGGTGTGCAGCGGGCGCCGGTAAATGCTGCCTCGATCCACCGGCCTGCGACTAGATTTTGACCACACCAGCCGCTTAATAGGAGAGACAAAACTCTGAGAAGAAGAAGGCACAGGGATGGGCATGGGGACGGAAGATATAAGACATTATTAATAAAACATCTTTTTATTGTGCCTGCACAGTACATTTTCAGGTGACCCATCTGTCGATCCAGTTCTTTGGTTCATAAAAAGGTATCTGAAGGTTTTAATGTTGTGTGTATATTTATGGCCCTGAGAGGATGAAGAGTAACCATTAGGCCAAACTTTGCACACAAGGGACCATATATCTCCACATTGTTAGTCAATCTTTCAAGCACATTCCTACTCCCAAAGGATGAAACCTACTGATTGTAAAGACCCAAAGATCTTTCTTCAAGCCACAAGGCAAACTTTACATTTTAAAGAGATAGCTCAGATATTTTAAATTGTGGTTGTATGAGCTACTTCTCCATAGTCACTGTAGCTACTGCATGCAGCTAACACACTGACCATGGAGAAGTATCTCATACAACCCCACTTTAAAATATCCGAACTATGCCTTTAAGCTCCATTAATGGAACATCTCTAAGAATGACTAAATCATTAGTATGTTGTTTATTTTGTCCAACACTTTAGTATTCCGGCTGTAATTATCACAGCAGTCTCTAGTCAGTGGTGGGGTGTTTGGGGTTTGAATTTGAACTAGAATATTGTAGAAGACTGTTTGTGCTTGCATGCCTCAGTGTGTGTGCATGTGTGTGTGTGTGTGTGTGTGTGTGTGTGTGTTAATGCAGCACATCCCCTTGGCTGTTCAAACAGTGATTGACAGGTGAGCAGTGATCTCTGACAGCTCCCTGCTGACACTCACTGTCAACACAGCACACTCTGTTAGACACCCACTGACACGCACACACACACACACACACACACACACACACACACACACACACACACACACACACACACACGCAAGCAAGCAAGCACGCACACTAATATACTGTGGATGGAAGGCATGGCTGTTTTAACACACACACACACACACACACACACACACACACACACACACACGCACACACGCACACACACACACACACACACACACACACACACACACGCACATGCACATGCACACACGCAAGCACGCAAGCACGCACACTAATATACTGTGGATGGAAGGTATGGACGTTTTAACGCACACACACACACACACACACACACACACACACACACACACACTGAATAGAGAGAGAGAGAGGAAATTAGCTTGTTTTAGAGTCAGAAACTTGTCCTTTCATTTTTTCTGAAGGACAAGGACAGATTTCTCCGTATTAGAATGAAGCGGGTGTCTGATGAACATCTCTGTAGTCAGCTGAAATTAATCGTAAGACAGAGGATGGTTTAACGAGTTTTGTTCTGCGTCTTGTTCCACTGTTTCTTTGAGGAGAAAGAAAGAAATAGGGAAATAACTGGATTCTGTAATGAATGTAACAACCTATCCAGGTTAGACCAAGGTGGAGGTGTTTTTCCTTTTGCTTTTTTTTCATCTTCTTATACTTTGTCATTTTCTTAAAGGAGATCGCTATACTTTTTTGAGTACTGTCTATAGCAAAAACCACGAGCCGAATTTATGCTAGCAACATGGATCTTCTGTAGCTAATGCCCAGAGCTCCTGTTAGCTAAAACGGCAGTTATGGGGGCATAAGTTAAAGAGTGCCTTTGTGCCTCTTAACAGACTCAAAATGCCATTAAAATGTCTGTGCAACATGAACAGGGCCCTTACATGACAACAAGATGCGTTTAGCAACTTAGCCATTGTTGAAATTCACATACCCTGTTAGCTGCTAGCTGCCGTCAGGGATGAGTGAGTGTGTTCAGCCAGGCTCCGGTAATAATCATCACGTTGCAGTCCCGTGTGTATTTGTAACATAAATATCCATTTAGTGTGCAATCCATATGGCGTTGGTGAGTAGGAGTCTTGTCCGTGTCGATCGTTGTGGTTTCCTTAGCCAGGCTAGCATGCCCGGCCGGCGTCCCTGCCTCTGCTTCCTCCCCGCCCTCCTGGCTTCACGCGGCCGACAACAATCCAACGAGTGCCCGGTCTGGTGGATGTCTTCCAGAAGACCGTTCAAGCCTTCGCCGTGAAAAATTGTAGTTTATTTCCCCCTCAAAAATAGGTAATTGAGCACTGTAGTGGTTATGACCATATTAGTGACTATGCTACATGGAAACGGACCAAATTATGTTTGGGTCCTGTACAGTAAAATAGTGTTTTAGACGGCTAACTGTAGTATCGCTAAGTCCCGTGGGAATTCAGTTGTAGCAGGAAAAAGGTTCATGTTGCACAGACATTTTAATGGCATTTTGAGTCTGTTAAGAGGCACAAAGGCACTCTTTAGGTTATGCCCCCGTAACTGCCGTTTTAGCTAACAGGAGCTCTGGGCATTAGCTACAGAAGCTCCATGTTGCTAGCACCAATTCGGCTCATGGTTTTTGCTATAGACAGTACTTTTTTTTTTTAGTAAAAAAAAGTATAGCGATCAAGATTAACGTAAACTTAACTATTTCAGAAATATTTTTTTGAGTTTTAGAATCTATGGAAGCCGTCTAGAATATGCTCCTTATTAGTGAGAGCATGCTTTTAACCCTTGTGTTGTCTTCCCGTTGACCACGCAACTTTTAGTTTCTCTGGGTCAAACATTTTTTTTTTTTTACATATTTGTCACTTTTTCCGACGTTTTTGTCATTTCTTTCCAAGATTTTTGTCACTTTTTCTGATGTTATTGTCGATTTTCCCGGCGCTTTTTTTGACGTTTATGTTGTGTTTTTTTCCGACTTTTTTGATGCTTTTTTTCAACGTTCTTTTTTCAAATGCTATAAAATTAAATAAAACACTTGTGAAGAGCGTTGCATGGAACCACCCACGTTATTTTGAGTATTTGTTTGAAAGAAACCCACATTTCTGATATAGAAACTTATTGAAAATGGGTCAAATTCGACCTGAGGACAACAGGAGAGTTAAAGAATGAGGTGAAGCTCAAGGTGGTTTTGTGTTGGAGCCACGGTCGCCACCAGAACGATGCACGGAGAAGTTTATCTGTGTGTCCTCAGGAAATGCAGCTAGCAAGCTAATGATTAATAGACAAATCAGGAACCTACTAGTGCTTATCAGTCACAATAGCTCTGAGGGGTAATTTCTATTTTCCCTTTACTAGGCTGCTCACTATATCAACTAAGGGAAAAACAGCCCTTTAAGCTATAGCCAGACTGCTAACTGTCGCTTAGTTAGGCCTATAGTTAGTCAGCTCCTTAGCACGGCCACTTTAGGGACAATAAATTCACAGACTATTCCAGATATATATCATTGTCTCCTGTCTTACAGCTGTCTGGAAACCATTCGTCTTTTGTGGAGCGGTGAGAGGAGGATGAATAAAACTGCATGGTGCAAGTAACGATTGTGTCCTCCATTTTAGACTCTCTAGTCTCACTTTGCCAGACTTTCCTCCACAGCGCTGTTCAGCTCCTCAGATCTATTGTGACTGATAAGCACTAGTAGGTTCCTGATTTGTCTATTAATCATTAGCTTGCTAGCTGCATTTCCTGAGGACACACATAAACTTCTCCGTGCATCGTTCTGGTGGCGACCGTGGCTCCAACACAAAACCACCTTGAGATTCACCTCATTATTTAACCCTCCCGTTGTCCTCGGGTCAAATTTGACCTATTTTCAAAAAGTTTCTATATCACAAATTTGGGTTTCTTTCAACCAAATTGTCAAAAAAACATAACGTAGATGGTTCCTTACAACCATTACTCGCTTTACAAGTAAAATAAATGATCAGTTCACTACTTTTCATTGAACTTGGGTGTTGATTTGATAGCATTTGAAAAAAAAAAAATTATAAAATAATGTTAAAAAAGTGACAAAAATGTAAAAAAAAAAAAAAACTTTAAGTAGTGATACAAAAAAACTTAAAAAATGTTGAAAAAAAGACAAAAAAAAAATTGACAAAAACTTTAAAAAAGTGACAAACTTTAGAAAAAAAAAAAAATGCAGGGTGGACAAGAAGACAACACGAGGGTTAAACCAATCACAATCGTCTTGGGCAGCACTAATCTCCACGGCGGAGCCACGGCGCCTCTGCAAAATAGCCTCGGGAAGGAACTTGTTTTGGTGGAACGTGTACGTTGAAAGGTTGTTTTAGTCGTGCGAGAGAAAACTCAGATTGGACAGATAGTCTAGCTAGCTGTCTGGATTTACCCTGCAGAGATCTGAGGAGCAGTTAACCATAGTCTTCATAAATCCACCGGAGTTTAGAACGCCAACACAAAGAAAGAGGACGGTGACGGACATCCCGCGAAAATACATGCATCTGGCAGAATTTCCTGTGGCACCGGATAGCGTGGATTTAGACTATGAACTCTCTAGATCACGTGTCAAACTTAAGGCCCTTGCAATTTTGATCCAGCCCACATATCAATTTAGGTTCACAGCAAATTTTTGCCCGAATAGTTGTGCACCACACCAAAAAAAGTCAGGAAACTGTTTTTAACAGTAATTATGTGACACTCAAAGCCGATTTTGACAGATTTGCTGACTTTGAGCCTCAGAAATTCCCACACAACCAGAGAGTTTACATATTCAGGCTGTGAAACAAGCTGTTGTGAGTCGGCTGTGTGGTAGGCTGCTTTTAAAAATGTTGTCTTTGTTTTTCATGATTTGCTAAATTCTATGATGGCTAAGAAACTTTTTTTGCCGACTTTTATAGGGCTTTATGTCAACCAAACTGTATGGGAGAAAGCTATATGAGACATGCAATAATACAAAGATATTTGACTTTTTCAGTTAAATAAAAGCATGTCAATAAACTATACATGTCTGGCCCTTGATGTGATTCTTATTTCCAGTGCTACACCCCTGCTCTAGATCTTGTCTTATTCCTTTAAAGATCAGCCTGTCAAGAGGGACAGTTTGCTATTGGTCGACAGTGTAAATATGCTTCAAAAGATTCACACTGACTTACTTCACGCCTGCAAGTGAATTCAGCGGTCGCTGAAATTCCACACACAAAGAATCTGTTGTAAATGCTGCTGTGACCGACCCTTTAGCTGCTTTTGGTTGGTTTGTCACTAAAGATTGCTGGATGGGGCAGAGGTTGTCAATCACAGTGACACTCAAAAGGATCTGCTGTATGACCTTACTCAAGCTTGTTTGGTTTGTCTTTAGGAAACTGAAACAACATCGAAAGGCCTTCTGCTCCAAAATAATAGAGTCCCAACTCTTATCTCGGATGATGAAATATGACAAAATGTGTTCTGGAGAAAGTTCGGGAACAAATCAATCCCTGTCCAAATGTCTTGAACAAAATCGAACGTGGAAACTCAGAGACAGAACACAAGCTACTGTACCTTCTTGGATTTCTTGGGTTCATAGTCCATCGTGGGTCAGTCCCCCTCTGTAGTAGTCCTGTTCTGGGTCAGATGGGTCCTTGTCCTGGCCACTCGTTGCTGAATATTGTTTTTAGTTTTGTTTCAGTTTATCTTTTGTTGTCTTTTTGTCTGTCTTACAGTTGTTTTTTCCATCGTTCCCTCTTTGTCTCTGTCTCTCTCGGTTGGAGTTATTTCACCTTCTGTCTCGGCTGCTCTATTCTTGTTCTTTTTGTTTTCACACACACACACACACACGCACACACACGCACACACACACACACACACACACACACACACACACACACACACACACACACACACACACACACACACACAGAGAAGAGAACAGGAAGCAGAGGAAGCCCACTTCCTGTCCAAGAGGAAACTCCACCAGACTGATAAGGCCCATTCTCTCTGCACTGATTATACAGACTCCAATTTAACCTGCATTTAAACCTACACTTTACCCTTAATTTTAAGTGATTTACTGTACACTTAAGAAAGTTCTTTTTCACAATCCTGGTTTTAAAATTTATTTTGGAAGTGCAAACATCTTCGACCGACTGTACTTTCTAACAGAGAGATTTCTGCTTTTCTCATTGGAGTAAGTAAAACTGAGTTTGTCACATTTTTCGCCGCACCAATCAGAGCAGAGCAACATTTGACTCAAAAGGCAATGGTGGTTGTGAGGTTGTTTGCTAATGTTACCAGCACCTGTCAATCACATCTGATCAAACCACCCGTGAGTGTAGAAATCTTCATAAATAATACCCAAATGTGTTTTTCCAAACTTGGATTGTTGCTTATTTAGTTTTCAACATAAAATTTGAGAACTTGAGAGGAAATACTAAATTGCTCTAACATGCCAAAGATACCCTGTCCCTGTAAACATCGCTTCAAGGAAGACTGGAAGAAGTACTCAAGTCTTTTACTGAAGTAGAAGTAGCAATCCCACAGAGTAGAATACTTTGTTAAGAGGCAAAAGTCTTGTATTCTAAAGTTTACTGAACTAAAAGTACAAACGTGTTTGTGTCAAAACATATAGTACCAAAAGTAAAAGTACTCATTATGCAGAATGGCTCATTTGAGAATATTGAGTATTATATTTGTTATGCATTAACGTCTAAACATCATGTTGCAGCTGTCAGTTTTTAGGTTACAGGGACTTGAATTAAACTGCTGTACTAACTGCTCTCTGAGCGGAAATCGTCATGCTTCTGTAGAAACATTTCATTTCTGGTCACACCACAGTCAGCGACGTTGTCATCCTCTGTGATTCAAAGATGGTTGGTTTATCTTTGGAAGTAATGGAGTAAATATTTAGGACTTGTCTTCTGTTGCAGTGAGCAGGTTTGACCACAGTGAGGCAGCGCTGTTACAAAGACCAACTGGAGGAAGGAGGAGAGACACACACACACACACACACACACACACACACACACACACAAACAGTGTGTTTCACTATCTTTGTGGGGACCCTTCATTGACATAATGCATTCCCTAGCCCCTTACCCTAACCTTAACCATCACAACTAAATGCCTAACCTTAACCCTTACCCTCACCCTAACCATAACCTAATTCTAACCATAATCCTAAAACCAAGTCTTAACCCTCAAACAGACCTTCAAAGTTGTGGGGTCCAGCATTTTGGCCCCACAAAGCTGTCCGGACCCCACAAGTATACTGTATTCCCGGTTTTTGGACCCCACCAATATAGTTAAACAAGAACACACACACACACACACACACACACACACAAACTCACACACACACACGTACGTACACTCACTCACACACACACACACACACACACACACACACACACACACACACACACACACACACCTATTGTCAGGGTAACCACTTCATGGTGACCAGAGGACTAACGGCTTAATGATCGTCCAGTTACCTAGGCAACGGGAGACAAAGATGAGGCATTTATCTTTTGAATGCTTTTTTTCTTGTCTCTCCTCTCTCTCTCTCTCTCTCTCTCTCTCTCTCTCTCTCTCTCTTTCTGTCTCTCTCTCTCTCAGCTCCGAGAAACTTGACATAACTTTATTAATATGAACAGAGCATAAATCAAAAGACTGGCACCAATCTGAGATTTTCACCAACACAAAGTGATAGATCAAAGTGATAGATTTTTCAAAAATAAAACATCTTTTTTCAATTTCATTCTCAAAGAAAAATATGTAACTCAGTCACTGGATCCAAGATTGAGAAAAGTTAGACTTTTTGCAACAATTTATTAAAAAAATGGATCAAACTGTTTTGAGCATCTTTCTGATAACGAGGTCTAAACCTCTTAGCCTCAAGGGTGGCGTTTCCCATAGCAACAGTTGACTGACATCTGACAGCCAACGTTGCTAGGAAACGTTCCCGTGGTGCACTACTGACTGGAGAACATGAAAATGTATAGACTGTTGCTTTTTCTCTTTTACAACAAGTCAAGGTTGCATTTCAGAGAGAGAGAGTGGAAGCCAGTTAGTCTGGTTAGCAGAGATCACTCCTGCCGCTCCTGCACTCTCAGTCCTGTGTTCATCCTGTGCAGAGGTGGAATGTAATTGTACTGTACTGTACTGTATACATTTGAGGTACTTGTACTTTACTTGAGACTTTTCTTTTCATGCCTCCGCTACATTTCAGAGAGAAATATTTTATACTTTTTACTCCACCACATTCATCTGACAGCTTTAATTACTAGTTACTTTACAAATTAAGATTTGCACACAAAACACATGTAGTTTATAAAATCTGATGTTTTATTATAAATGAAACTAGCCAACAATATAACGGCCTACAAGTCCAGCTGAAATGATTAGACCATTAAACACACAACTGTTTGGATCCTTTCCAGTCTCTAAAATGGGAGGATATTTCCGCATTGACTACTTTTACTTTTACTACTTGAAGTACATTTTCCTGATGATACTTACATACTTTTACTTAAGTAATATTTTCAATGCAGGACTTTGACTGAACTGAACTTTGAACAGAGTATTTTTACAGTGTGGTATTAGTAATTTTACTTGAGTAAAGGATCTGAATACTTCTTCCACCACTGATCCTGTGTTATAGAAAGGTGGAGCTCTACCTAGTTAAGGCCTGGTCACACAACCATTTCAAATCATGGCAGTGGTATAGCAAAGCAGTTAATTTCTAAAACCGTAAATTCGTTTTATTACCTGTATCTTAATTCACAAAAACATGTATGCACACACACACATCACACACACACACACACACACACACACACACACACACACACACACACACACACACACGTACTCACCTGCTCTTGATGTTCTCTTTCTCTTTGACACACACTTTCACATGCACACATCAGTCACTTGTGTGAACTTCAAAGTACATCATACTTTGACATGTTTTGGTGCTGCATCAACTCTATATCTGTGTGTGAGAGTGTGTATTGGGCGTTTCATGTGTGAATTTATGCATGTACATCCGCGCGTGCGCGTGTGTGTGTGTGTGTGTGTGTGTGCATCAGCGATATCAAAGAATCAGCATCCTTAAAACACCCCACCCTTCAAAAACACACATGAGGTCTGACATAAGACGAGAGGGAAAAACTTAGCATGGAGGAGAAGACAGGTGGAAGAGGGATGGACAAAAAGGTGAAAGATGTAGCTTAAGGATGTGGAAAGAAAGTTGAAAGTAGAAAAGGGTAGAAGAGTAGATTAAGGTCAAAGATGAGGGGAGGAGGCAGACAGGTGTGAAAGGAAGGAAAGGAAGAAGAGGAAGTCGGGTAAAAAGATTAGAAAAAGGACTAAAAGGACTAGAAGAGGAAGACTAGAGAAATGCAAGGGGGAAAGGAGGGAGCAAGGGAGGAAATTAAGAAGGTGGCATGTGTCAAGAGGAAAAGAAGAGAACTACAGAAGAAATGGAGAAATGATAGAAAAGAAAGAAAGGCAAAGGGGGAAGGACTGAAAGAGGAAAGGAAAAAAAGAGGCAGAGAAGAAGAAATAAATCAACAATGGATATAATGAAAAGAAGGAAGGAGTGCTAGGAAGCAAGGAGTGAAAGAACAAGAGAAGGAGGGATGAGGAAGAGGAATACAGTACTGCATAGGAAGACAGGAGGAAAGGTTTAAAGGAAAGGAGGAAAAGAGTGAAGACATACAGAGAAAAGGGTAACAAGACAAGGATGATGGACAAATAAATGAATAAAGGGCTGATACATTCAAGGCAGAATACCTATGTTACGTGCCGTGTTTTGTTTTGCTGTGTTCTGTGTGTGTGTGTGTGTGTGTGTGTGTGTGTGTGTGTGTGTGTGTGTGTGTGTGTGTGTGTGTGTGTGTGTGTGTGTGTGTGTGTGTGTGTGTGTGTGTGAGAGATTCTCTTCAGGTGTGTTCTGGTGATGAGACTCCTGCAGCTGCAGCTGATCAGCTGATGAGGGAAGGTGTTAAATGGCTGTGCCAAGCCAGAGTGAGGTGTTGCTTCAGTGGAAGCCAGAGAGTGAAAGAGTGGGGAAGCTGCAGTGAAAGCCAGCCGTGTTTTGAGCAGAGTGAGCTGAGGAGTGCTGCTGAGGAGTGCTGCTGTGAGAAGCTAAATCAAGCCAGTGACTAAGAGCCTGTAATCGTCTTCCTTCTGAAGATTGTCTTGTGTTTTTTTTGTATAATAAATTATCTTTTCTTTGTTCAGACCTCCCGGGTTTATTATTTTAAATTGTTTGCGTCCTCCACCCCTAGACATATTAGGGACGTAACAACCTACTTTGAGGTGGAAGAGGAAGTGAATGGGAAAAGAGGCTAAAGTTGGAAAAAAATGAGGAAAGTAAGAAAGGAAGGAGTGGAGGAATAAAGAAAGGCAAGGAGGGAAAGAAGAGGGGAAAGATGAAAAAAAGGATGAAAAAGGGGAGGAATACTCAGCCCTGACCTCCTTCTGTCTGCTCTGAAGTAAAAAAAGGGAAGGAAAAGAGTTGGACTGAAAACACAAAAGCTGAAAAGAAAAAGAAAAGCAAAGAAAAATAAGACGTGACAAGAAAGGGAGAAGGAGGACGGATTGTTGTTTGGTCGCTGGATCTCCCGAGACGCCGACCAAACAAACAGCAAATCCTCAGGATGGAGGGATGCTGATGCGAAGGAGAGATCAAAGGAAGTTGGTTTTAGGGAGAGAGTTCGTGCTGTCGCCTCGAGAGGAAAGACAGAGGAGAGCTGAGAGGAAACGAAACAAACAGGGCGGGAAGATTCAGTGGAGAGGAGAGGTTGGTGGAGCTCCAGAGCAACCACGGTCGGTAAAAAAACAGCCAATCAGATGGTTCAGATTCTGTCCCAGTGGAGCTAATGGCAGACTTAAGGCTACATTTACATTGTTACTGTAGAGGCTAAGCCCAAGTTTTAAGCCCCTGAGGTCATGGATGTATTAAGAGAACTGGATCCAGTGTTCGGCGGGAAGCCCCGTACGTTCCAATGAGAGTGCTCAAAAGCGCATAAAGCAAACATGGAGCTCGGCTCTTCCGCATTGTTGGCCCATAACGCTGGTTGGCTCACGATGGGCATGCGCACTAGCAACAATTTGTTTGCGTTGTCGTAGCAACCGGTAGCAACATGCGCGTTCATGAGCTTCTCTGTCGTGTCTCTTACAAGTGGCGAACTCATGAACTCGCCGTTTTCATTGTCTAAAATATTCACTAACGTTAAACACTGTTTTCGTTGTTCCCGATCGTTTACATGCTTAGCTAAATAAACGATAGATGTATTTAGCTAGACAACCAAGGAGATTTAATAATTATGTTGTGCTACTAGCTAGCTACCTACTAACTAGCGCTAGCTAGCTGTTAGCCTGCAGTTTCGTGAACAGAGCTCATCCATGGCTTCAGCTCTCATCCACGTTACAAGCTTTACAGCATACAGCCCTCGGATGTATTATAAGAGAGAACCAAGGCGATGTAATCACTATGTCTGTAGTAACGTTATGTAGGCATATAACTAGCTATGTATAGATCTTAATACAGCCATGCTAGCTACCCCTGATGTTAGCAACTAGCTAGCTAGCCGATAGCCCGCCAGTTTGGGAAACGCAAATGACGTTACATCCACGTAGCTAACAGGCTTTACAGCAGCTACATACATCCCTGGGATGTATCATGACTTCATAAGATAATACCATGGACGTATAGAACACATGGTGAATTACAACCATTAGCTATATCCATTATTACAGCTAGCTACATGAGCTTGGGAGAACAGTCATGTGAGCGGGCGGGCGCAGTCCCGCGGCTCTATTCGCGTCCACTATGCGCGTTCATCATGCCAAATTTAATAATTCTGGATTCGCTTCTAGTGAATGTTAAAAATGTTAAAAACGTAACGTTTTAAACAAGGACCCTTTCAGTGTTCGGGCTGGTAAGTTGATATACCCAGAAACAAATTATCCGCTGAAATATAGACGTTTCTTTCGCCATGCAAAGTCTATGTGAAAAGTCTTTCTGGGCCATGGGGTGCAGTACCACCGTTATCCGCTAAGCCCATGGTGGCTTTTAGACTCGGCGCTCTTCCTGGGGGCTTGCCTGAGGTGCTGTTCCACGGGTAGAGTAATTGACGCCCTTTTTACCTTTTTGATCAATGAAAGTCCAAGTCATATTTGCAGTTAAAACGTTTGGTTCCATTTATTTCCATGAGATCTTAGTTGGGTTTCCAGACAAATCACTGCTTGTATGTATGCCTGTGTAGTGTTTTGGTGTTGTGGTGTTGGTGTGCGTGTGTGCATGTGGTCAAAAACTGTATGTGCTTCCGGGTTGCACCCGAGGAACCAAAGATTGGTTCCTATTTATACCAAGGGCACTAATTGGCTCTTACAGCTACGTTTTGGTTTGAAAACGATTATCTTTTGCTACGTTTAAACCTCACATTCCCCCTGCTCTGGGGGTTTTCCGAGCCCCTAAACCGGAGACATGTGAAAACACTTCTGACCTGTTTTGGTTTGGAATCTACGGGGTTGTGTTGCAGTCTCAACGGCCGCAAACGGAGACCTTTGGCAACACCGACAGATGCCAACATTTCGCCGCCTGATTGGGTCTTATCGGGAATGACGTCTCTTTCTCTGAAACTAAGCTACTGCTGTTAACATGGCAACTACCAGCCTCCTGTGAATGCCCAGTATACGGAAATGATTGAGATGAGATATGTGGTTTGGACGTGTTAGTTTAAACGGAGATTAGTTCTTCTACTGGAGCTAAAAAACACTTGTGTGCACGAAGATTGCTTTTGGCTCAAAACTCCGTTTAAAAACCAAAAACATATGTAAATGTAGCCTTTGGTTAGAGGTTTTGTATAACTTGTTGGATAAATTTACTAAGTCATATAAAAACTAAATTTCGCAGCTGTGGTGCAGTGTTGCTGAATTTGTGTGATTGTAACACAGGCCTATGAGGCCTATGGGTACTGTAGTATTTAGAGTCATTCGACACAAACTGACGATTCTTGACTAATTGCTTTTATGTAAGTGGCAAAACCTAAAAAAAAACATACAAGCCTACAAATTATCCATTTATTTACAAAGCTTCACAAATTGCAAATATGTAAGTACCTTAAAATTGTTCTCAAGTATAATACCCTCGCTGTCGGAGAAAACCTTGTATGTCCAAAACCATTGTTTTTCAGGAAATGACCAAAGGCTAATTTGAAAACATTATATTGAGCTATTAACCTTGGCATGAGCCCTATTCGCACAGGACTAGTATCACCTGGGGAACTGTAGTAATTTGTAATAATTACGGAGGTTCGTCTGTGAACTAAATCCTGTGCGAATCTGGCATGTCTGTAATTTGTCAAGTAAAGGTTCCACAGCAAATTACCTACCATATTTTGCCAAACACTGAGGTCGTGTGATAATAGAAGTCCCATGTGAATCAACATTTCTGTGATTTGGCGGGGTCGTATATCCTTTTTTCAAGGTTTCCTGTGCGCCTTTTTATCATTCTCGTGAAGACAGATATGGGATCGTGGGGGGCTGCAGACACCGCCTTTCATGAACAACCTAGTCTGGACCTCCGTCCCCAAGTCTTCGCACTCCCCGTGACTTCGTCCGAGGGCAGACAGTGATGCCGTGTGGGAACCGCCGTGGCGGGGATAGGTACTATGCGTAGCTGGTAACGTCTACCGGGCCTGGCCCAAAAAGATACAGAACCCCTGACCCAAGTGCGGTGTGGCGGCCTCGCCCTGGCAGTCCTCTGCGCGCCTCCAGGTACCCAACTCTCGGGGTACACATAAGTCAGTAAATTCAAGTAAAAAGCAGGCTTGGCTTATCCCATGCGAATGCTCCACACGAAATTCAGATGTGGGGGGGGGGAATCTTTAAACCACACAAGGTCTCCAGATGATAATAATCCTGTGTGAATAGGGCTTTTGTGATTCAGGGTTTTATTGGCTGCTTTGGCAATTATAAATAAATGTTTTTACAGAGCCTTGCCATCTTATCTGGGGGATAATAAATTTGAGTAAAATACAGACTTCGCTTATGCCCTGCAAATGTTCCGCACAAAACACAAACATGGGGGGTCATTTCTAAATCACATAAGGGCCCCGAGGTGCGAATAGGGCTGAAGTCAGATGAAATGTTAAATATTTGTAAAACCCACAGACATAAAGGGCTACCAATTAAAAAAAGTTAAAATGATTAAATATGGATATACTAGATTTCTGCCCGACAGGGACGATATGTTAGTAAATAGTTACTTTCTACCTCTAACGGCGTAATAGAAAACGCAGACACAGCAGTGTATTTGGCCGGCTGTTCAGCCATGTTTACTACAGTATTGGTTCCATCTACAGTTATCAGCACAGCTTGTTGAGCTCTTTTTTAAACAGCGTCATAGATATTTTCACCACTGTTTTTATTTTTCTGCTCGTTCACTCAGAGGATGTTTAAGCAGCATTATCAAAAGTTAACTTAGAGCACACCCTTACATACATACTGTACATACAATACACACATACAAACCAAAGCACACATACTCATACATACACGTCCTAGTATAGCGCCACTCTGGTATATACAGATATATAGAATGATTAAAAAAAAATCTATTTTCAGTTTTTACATCTTAATATAAGAGTCATACCAAAGACATGGCCACCGAGTGAGTAAACAATAGATAAATAGATATAAAACAAATACAAAAATAAATAAACATAAATACTTGCATCAATTAATAAAAGATGATTTGAGTTTTTAAACTCACTTACTTTTTCACGTTTTTGTTCATGTCGATATATAACCAGCGCACCACTTTAAACTGTTATTTTACCTCAACGACAACAGACTGATTCATTGCCCGAAAAAGCTTCGCCCTTGACCCACGATTGGGTGCTTGCATTATCTGTACATATCATGTTCGACATGACATAACCATTGTTGACATAGAGTTGTTGTTTTCAGCACCATTAACATCGCAGTGACTGTCACCACTGTACCGACATCCACAAGTTCAGGTAGGACACAACACCGTCAGGATAATACAACTATCATTACCAAGTTATTACCAATATTCCTTTTCTTCAATTTGTATTCCTGATTTTTGATCTTTCCATTTCAACCCACCAGAGTAAAATGACACAAGGGTTTCCCTGCAGAGGAGACACACATACGTCCAAAGAGAGCTTATATGGACACTTTTGCCGTTAGTGTGGAATACAACCACAAACCCTGTGAAGGTCAGAGTGCTTATATATTTGCTTTTAACAATGAATATGCATGTGCATGATGGCCACGCCGGGTACCCAGTCAACGCATTCTCATACATCGGTTCGTATAATATGTTACGAAAATGTATGTGCAACGTTTCGTACTACATGTTACGAAATATGACAATTCTATTTAACGCTGTGAAACGGCGACCGGTAAGTGACTGTGATGTTTTATGTTGAGTATGATTAGGCACCAAAATTACTTAGTTAAAGGTCCCATGGCATGAACATTTCACTTTATGAGGTTTTTTAACATTAATATGAGTTCCTCTAGCCTGCCTATGGTCCCCCAGTGGCTAGAAATGGCGATAGGTGTAAACCGAGCCCTGGGTATCCTGCTCTGCCTTTGAGAAAATGAAAATTCAGATGGGCCAATCTGGAATCTTCCCTTTATGACATCATAAGGGGAAATGTTACCTCCCCTTTCTCTGCTTTGACCGCCCAGAGAATTTGGCCCGCCCATGAGAAAGAGAGAAACATCATGGCTTGCGAGTGCCATGCTTGCGAGTGAAGCTTGGCAGTTGGTCACACCCCCACCCTCCACCTTGCCACACCTCTCTCCTTCTTAATAGCATTTAAAGCTACAGACACAGAAATGGCACATCCTAAGGAAAGCTCATTGTGGGACTGGCTCGTAGTGGCTGTAATTCTGCATCAAGGCTGAATTTCGGGAAAGAGACTTCAGATACAGTATTAGGAGACCACTAAGGCCTATATAAAAACATCCAAAAGTAGCATGTCATAGGACCTTTAAGGTTAGAAAAAAAGGATATGGTTTGGGTAAAAATAGATACTCCCGTACAAAACAACTTCACATAATGAAATTAACACAGGTGTGTCCGAAAGTTAACTGACCCTATCCACCACAGCGACCTCATCCCAATGAGAACTTTGTTTGTCTTATAGCCTACTACATCACCTGATTCCTCTTTTGCTTCCATCATAATCACTACGGCCACAACAGGGCGCTGCCTAAGAACAAAGGTCAATATGGCTCTGAATTAATACGTGGGTTATATGAATTGTAGTGCATTACTTTTCGTAGGTATATGTACAAACTAGAGATGTGCCGATCAGCTTTTTTGTCCCCGACCCGATTTTTAAAATATTGAATATTTGCCGATACCGAGTCCCGATCCCATACTTGTATTTGCCTAGATAATAGAGCAGCACACCGAATAACTCGGTCCGATCGGGACATCCCTAGTATGAACAGTGAATGAGGACAGCATGATCCAGTGATCCTTCAGAGTGTTAATTGTTCACACCATCAGAAAAGAATGCAACTCATCTGCAATATGCAACTAGAAACATTAACAGGGTGCTGCCTGACACCCTCTGAACAAATGATGGCAACAATGTCGGAAGGTTTTGAAGACAATTTCATAGAACATTAACCACTGAGTAGCGTCCTTGATTGTTGCCATTTTCCATTTTTACTTTATATAAATTAGACATTTTCAAAGACGATATTCTAGTGTCAGCCAGGGTTGATTATGTCCTGATCTGCCACCTAGTGGATACACTTTTTATTCCTCCAGATAGACACAAAGTATGTGGGCAGGTATATGAACAATGCTGCTTGCATCTCAGCCACTTATCTACGTGGACACATTGTTAAAAAGCCAATATATAAGCACTCTTAGTGACTTGCTCTACCCATCGATGTAAAGAACACAAGGTTGGAAATGCTTCCCAGAAGTCCATTCAACACTTCAGAATATACACATGCATCATCAGCATAGAGAGGATAATTGCACCCGCACAGGATAATGCAACAACAAACACATTTTTGTTGGCCCCAGGTGGCAGCAGGATTGAACTGTCTGAATTTTGAAGACTTCTCTACCCAAAAAAGTAAACAGTACATTGCTCCAATCTACAGTAAATGTTGTCTTCTTAATGTTTGTGAGTGGGGATGGTGAACAGGTTCATACATGTTGAACTGCTTTCTCTAGATAAAAAAGTTGTTGTTAAGTAGATTCTTTTTTACACTATTAACATTTTGACGTAAAATGTTGATGTTAATAAAACAGCCTGCACCCGCTTAAAAAAGGGCAAGGGAGGTGCCAAAATGAAAGTTGAGATGTCATTTTTAGTCACCCAAAGCTGCAGCTTGTCTTATCTAGAATCTTAATATCTTTGACACAAGTTCATAGCAGTTCAATATGATTTTTACTGTTCAATAATATTTTGTTTTTTGTGCTCGTGTCAGTCAACCATGAATTGGTGACCCCCTGAACATTGGCATCTTCTAAATGCCAATTGGGTTGTAATGTAAAATTCTTGGTATTACAGCTACTAAGATTGAGTAAAAACAAACAGTTAAACTGTATCATGAACTGGGAGTCTTTATCACTGCACAGTATCTCAAATGCATCTTCAAATGTGTTTTGATGAACATGCTTTTTTGAGATGAATCAGGGTCATATAGGGAATGAAATGCGTTCAAGAGAAATGCATTTGCAAGTGCATTGGTAAATTGTTATACTGTCTGCTGCCTTTATCTAAAACAATCACAACATTGGTTTAAATGTTTCTGGGATGGACTTAAAGAACTCCCATTTCATACCAAATCACAAGTCACCTTAAATGCACGGACTAACCCTAAAGGCTCTTAACGAAAATAATGTATTTTAGAAGAACTTCAAAGATAGACTGACATATGAGAGAGGACAGAAGTTAGCTTTGATGCTAGTGGTTTTTTTTTAGTTTTTTTTTTAACTGTTCTTTCTTCAGGTACTGTTGCTGACCATGCACGACTTTCTCAGCATCCATCCAGCTGCTCTCTAATTGATAGTTACACATTTACACCTGGGAGCTGCTGCATTTAAACTTGGACCTCTTCAGCTCTGCAGAATTTGTAGGTCCTTGCTTAACGTCATCACAACAGCAGCTTTCAAGAAGCAAAGACCATTTTTTTCTGTCAGTCGACTGATGATGGCACTCAGTCTAAACCTGAATCTGCCAATATCTAATTTGAATCAAAGGCCTGTACATGGTTTGTAAACAATGCCACCTTTCGAAAAGTCCAAACCCCTGTCAACCTATCTGTTTCAAGAAACAGCAGCTTTTGCTAAGTCGCTAGCCTGCAAAAACAATCCTGATACTTTGCATCTTTGAGTTTTGTTATCAGTTTTCTTTACACATATATTGTTACTTGTATTTACCACTTCCTGGATACGTTTAGTGTTTTCACATTCCAACACACTTTCTTTAAGGTCTGTTGACAGGATGAAGAGAGATTGCTCTTTAGCTACTGTTCTCTCCACAAACCCTCAAAACACACTGCAAAATGTTTTCACAGCATAGTGAACCCCTATATTGTATGTATTCCAAGAAAGGTGAACAACATTTAGACTCATATGAGTAAATGAAGCTTCTTCATCCAAAAGTCATTCATCACCTAACTACAGCTTATTATAATAGCTTATATCGGACATCTGCATTTATTCGGCTGTACATCACAGGCCTGTTTGTGGTGACTTACAGATGCCATATGGTGGTAGCCATTGCAGAAGTCATCCCCCTTACATCCAGTCCTGATTGATTTTTTCAAACAAGTCCGTTCTCAGGTGGAATGTAAACAGTGGGACTTTTGCTATGGTTGTTTTTGTATCACATATGGATGGGTGACTGTTGTCACTTGAATGTCAGGCTTACATTTCAGAAACCATCTGGACTTGTGAGCCTACATTTGACGGGTCCTTGTGTTGTCATGAGACTGGAGCCCAATGTATGAGATTATATTTCTCTTTAGACGCCACGGACAGAATGCTTACAGCTACCGAAGTTTGTGAGGGACATGCAATCTTCTGGAATCTTATGGTACCTTTTTTCAATGTTATCATCACTGTCTCATTGCTAAAACATATGTATGCTGCAAAGTCAACATTGTACATTGTGAAAAATACTTAATTAGCATCAAATTGATGATTTGGAGGTAAAAATAAAATGTCTTAATTAAAACTGGGTTAAATGTGGTTAAAAGTGAGTTATCTAGCTTATAGACAGACATTTTTTCATTGTCCTTCACTGAAATATATTAATTTAAGTGTTGTTGAAACATCATATTAACCTTTTTTATATGTAACCATGAGTGATTTTAGACCCTTTTTAGGGGGGCTCATGTTTGTGCTTCTAGATAGAGTTTGCAAACTTGTCTGTCAGGGCTTGAAACAGGTTTAATATCCTGTGTCGCTGTAGCCAATGCTATCCACCTGTAACCCAGTTAAGGAAATGGTTAACAGAAACGTAGTTTTAGCCAACTGGAGGTGGTTGTTAGCCTGGTTGACACCAGACCCTTCTCAGTTGTAACTGAGAGTGGGTCTGGGCAAGCTTCATTCACAGCCCATTTCCAACGGACGCCACACAAATGCCTCTGGGCGCAATTGGATAGACCTAAAACGAATCAGACCAACGATCCGGGTGACGTAGCAGTGGCAGCGGCATCACCGGGTTGCTGCGCTTCGGTGGCCGTCATGTTGAATGTAAAAAAAACGCTGCTTGCCGTCGCTGCGCTATTGTCATCGCGTCAAGCCCGCCTCAACAATTGTGATTGGTGCCTCGATTTGGAAAAATTGGAAATGGGCTTGAATGGGCTTGGCCAGACTGACTTGCAGAGCAAATCTCAAATTTGCCGGAAGTTCGTCAGGGTTTTCCCAGGCTAGGTGGTTGTGCCAGACTCCCGCCTTTAGCCGAGTCTCTATCTGATCTGTCAGAGGGAGAGCAGTAGTGCGGTTGGAAAGTTTAACGTTGGTAGTCCCCAGAGATGAAGTTGGTCATTTGCTAAATGTTAGAACATTGTGTCAAATTGGTCGTTATTACCGTGACTTATAAAGTGTCAGGTTTAGTTCCATCATATTGTTAATAGTGTCAAAAAACGTTAGCCGACGTTGTTGTTCAGTAGCTAGCTCAGAGATTATCGGATAATGAAATTACTGATTTAGCAGGGGGGGGGGGTTAACACTTTTGCAAGGCACTGTATATGTGTGACATTCTCATTAGGGGCTGAGCCCCCCTAAATGTCTGATCCTAGAATTGCCCCTGTATGTAACCTAGATTTCTTTTTTAAAAACTAAAACTAGACATCACTTTTCAGCCAAATTTACCTCAGTTTTAACTGAGGCATCAAGTTATTTTTTGCCCTCAAAAGAAAATCCCTTATGCAATATTTATTAGATAGTCTCCATTCTCTGCAGTGTCGAATTTGCTACCAAACCAAAAGATTGCATATCCCGTGCAAACTCCAGTCTTTAAAGTTCCCTGGTAAGTCTCTGTTGAGTCTCCGGGGTCCAAGGCTCAAGTTCATGCAGCAGACGGTTTCTCAATTATCTCAAACTCCGCAACTTCATCGCCCTCAAATCCTTTTACTTCCTGTTCTGACCATGCAGGACGAAACTAAATCTAACACTCCTTGGTCCCAGGATGAGAAATTACATTTCTCAGCTCCAAGCTTTTTAGAAAAGACGAAGATTATCCCAGTTCAGTGTTACTCCATTAACTTCCCACGGCTCATTCATGCTACATACTCCCGGACTGCGCCCTAAGGGGAGAGCTTTAGTCCCAGATTGCGCTTCACATTTTACAATCAAGTTTTGACAACCTCGTTTTTGTTAGAGTTGGCTGACACTCGGTGTCTCCTTTCCACGTTTCTCCTGGCGTAGTTCTGGGATGAGAACTGATCTCAGGCTGAGTGGTCCCAGACTGCACCTTTAAATTAAAAAGCCCTTTTTGGCTTAGACAGTTGTTTCATATTCTAATACCTCTTTGCTGCCCATCATGCTACTCCTGTACTGTATCCTGGGGCTGACGGCTGACGTGGTCTCCAGAAGCAGAATGGTCTTGCGGAGGCGGCGATCGATAAAGTGCGCATCCCAGGCCGGGTATCGCTTCCTCGGCAGGTCGATCCGGATCACGGGGCCCTCCTGTGCGCGGGATGACGACGAGGTCCTGTGAAGGAATGCAGGTGAGGATGAAGGAGAGGGACGAACCTGGAAGACGGGCAGGCAACTGTCCCTGTCTCTGTCCTTGTCTCGCTCCCCGGGAACCGGCTCCCCCGTGTCTTTAGTCCTGGGGAGAGTCCTCGGAGGGCTGGTAATGACCATGTCCGTTTGGGACCCTTGGGATGGAGTGAGGCAAGCGTCAATCACTCCCGCTACCCCTCCCGCACCCACCACACCCTCATCCACACAGCCTCCCCACTGTGAGCCCAGAACCGGCCCGTCAGGGTGCAGCCAGCAGTAGTACACCAGCATGAAGAAGGTTCCCAGGGCAAAGCTGCAGGCCACCAGGCACACCACCACTACGGCGTAGGAGTCAGAGGTGGGCGGACCGCGGTAGGTGTACCAGGCGGCGGTCAGCGCCACGTTCTCGGCCAGTGTCACGGAGTAGTAGACGGTCATGCGGAAGCGGCTGGGGCCCTCCTTGACATTGAACCAGCAGAAGATGTAGATGATGCCCACCACCATGTTGTAGATGATCTCCTCCCACTTGGACATGCAGAAGTCGGTCTCACCTTGGATGATCCAGAACGTCATGACACACCTGAAAGACAATAAAAAGTTAGTTAGTAACAACACTACGCCTGCTGTGAATTTTATGATGACTGGTACTAAGAAGAATGTTGTGACTTATAAGGTAACTTACCGTTTTTTAGTTTTTTTAGTTTAGTTTTTTCAACCTAGACAATATTATACAATAACGAAAATATTACGCCGCTTATAAAGCAACGTAATTTTTTTCAGAACAAGGTCGTTTTGTTGTTTACTTATTATGAGGATCATAATACAATAACAGGACAGGAGGCTGTATAGACGGCCATCTTTATTACTACTTTCAACCTTGACAAAGGCAGCGTTTACCAGAGACACTCTTTCCCTTCTTACCTCTTACAATAAAAGACCTAAACATATGCTACACTGCATAACTGTCCCAGTGACAAAGTAAATGACCTGGCGCGAATATTCAAACCTTTTATTGAGCAACTGTTCCAAATTCACATCGCTGCCAGAATGAATAGTTTTGACGGCAATATTCGCAGCTGATAATTTGTATTTTTTTGTAATTTGTTTATTCGTCACGCCCCCCGCATGTAAAGACATTTACATAGGCTACTTTACCAGGACTTGACTATAATGAGTATTTTCTATTTTCTAGAAGAGAACACCTATTCTTTGTAGCAATCCTAACATGCATTTTATTATTTCTACATCATTGCTACTGGTCAAACGTTGCAAGGAAACTCCTGCACACTAACTTGCAAAGATATATTTAATGTAAACCTTTCGGTACTGGACCTTCATCAGGCAAATTAATGCACACAAAACATGCATTTTTCCTGATGAAGTTCTAGTACCAATATGTTGCCAAAGTAAGACAGTGTGAGGGAGTTTCTTTGCAACTTTTGACCTACTCGTCCCTCTCCTACGGACCTGTCTTACATAATTGATGTGTGAAGTATTTTTCTGTTCTATGTCATTGCTACTACCATCATTGGTGTTATTACTACAGCCACACATTATCCCACTGTAATTACAACCAGTAAAACAGCATTGGACAATGACACCACCCTATCAAGGTAATTAAAGAGGCTTTTTGAGTCCTGGTAATGCATTTCTCTATGAGAAAGGCGTTTGGCCCAGACTCCAGTGTTTGTGGTGATATTCATAATTCCAGAGGATGAATCCTAATTATGGCCAAATGTTTCACTGGTGCATAAGAAACATACAAATTGAATGGGCAGATTGACATGAAATTCACTGATTGGATATGATTTTGGACACCTCTATGTGTCCCTATGTCATGACATAAAAAACGTTTTCACACAATACATCTTATAGTCTAATGAGCTGATTGCAATAGCATTAACTTCACCCTAATTCAGCCATACATTTTTTAAATGTTACTGACCTTGTAACCTTCCCTCCCGCAAATGGAGTTTACTCTTTTATCCTCTCTACAGGAAATGGTTATAAAAATAGCTTTTTTTGTTTTTTTTAAATGGGGGCTATTAAAGTGGTGCTTTACACTGTAAGTGTGGTTATATAGTGTCTGCTTGGGGATCTAAGCCTCTTTGAGTGGAGGAATGTATTCAAGACACAACAAGGGGTGCAATCACGGAAGGCTTGTATCACGTGGACGCGCTGACAGTTTTGTTGTCATTACTTAGAATTCCTCATGGGGGAGACAGAAACTACGCACTATAGCTTTAAATCAAGGATCTGGCTATAAAGGGATATTTCACTTAAAACACTTTATAACACGACAAACAGACACAAAAATGACCCAAAGTCAAATCATGACAAGTTAAGACATCAATATTGAATCTCTGAGACCACGTCCTTTCTGCACCAATGTCATCAATCTATAAATAATCAGAATGAATAGAGAGGAAAGTTTTAAATCAGCCAGTACAAAGTGTACCTCCTTGCGGGAAAGAACCAGCAAATTGCAGAGAAAGCTGTTTTTTTTTTTAACCACACGTTGTGATTTAATACAGCTAATGATTGAGAATGGGTTCATGTTGAAAGAGGATATATGTACAGTGTTTACTTACAATTTACTTAGGAAAGCTGTTTTTCTGCATAGTAATGTAAACAACAATGTATTTCAGTAAATACATGGTTGTATGACTTTCTAAAGGATCTGATTTACTAAAACTACAACACATTCTCACTCCCAGAATGTCAAAAAGCGATGCTTGGTCAGGGGCCTTTGGTGTTTGTTGTAGATGTAGATGTACAAGTCTCCTTTAGAGTCTACTCTAGCCCTTTGGCGTCATATTTAGAGGCGCTTGGTTGGGACTCTTGGCATCACTTTTTTGACGATCTCGGACGAACGATTTTCTGTCATTTTTCAACATGCGGGGTTAGTTAGGGTTAGGGAAAGATTGTGGGTGGGGTTAAAAAATATAGGTTTAACTGACATGCAGGACGAGAACGGGACATGAACCCCAGTCTCCTGGGTGAAAGTCCTGTGTTGTTTGACCCATCCACCCCCCCAACCTGCACCTTACGTGGATTTTCGGTCTTTCATACTACTCTCTACTGTTGTCTCTCTTAATACTACGTCATCTTACAGCGCCACGGTCACGCTGCTGCTCTGCCTGGTGCGTTCCACACATACGCTGAAGGGGGATTGTTGCGTCAGTATCAGATAACTGAGATATAAATAAAGTTTACTTACTTACTTACTTGAGAACCACTGACCAAGCGTCAGTATTTGACAACTTGGGAATAAGAACGGGCTGAAAACTATTATTAAAAAACACAATTTTCAAATGCTAAGCTTGTGATTGTGGAGCCAGCCTCTTTGCAGCGCACCAGTGGCTGACGATGAATATGCCGAAGTAGAGCTGGAAGACGGAGGCAAAGAGGGCGAAGGCCACGGTCCGCGCCCCGATGGTGAAGAAGTGCCACAGCATCTGGGTGATCACAGCCTTGTAGGACATGGGCAGCTTGTCGTCGCGGGAGTCCCGGAGAACCTTCTGGTAGGAGGCGATCATCCAGGCAAGAGAGACCAGGGAGGCCGAGGCCGAGAGACCTGGTGGGACAGAGGAAGAGAGAGAGAGAGAGAGAGAGAGAGAGAGAGAGAATATAAGAGGAAGGTAAGGAAGAGGCACAAATAGAAAGACATTTGAGTGATGAAAATGAAAGAAAGAAAGGGAGATGACTGGCTACAATAAAGTCTACTATAACAAACTGACATTAAACACCAATAAAGAGCTCAACAGTGTGGTTCTGAAAGTAAAAATCCCGTTCATTTTCTTCATAAGGATTTTGATTATTAGCCATAATGTTTAAACCATCCTGAGCTGAGATTGTAAAACAAAAGGTTTCTGCCCCTGTAGAAGCCACAAGTCTGTATGAAATCAACCTTATTTTAAAAAAAACATAAAACAAACGTTTTATTCACAATTTTATGTGAATTAAGTACTACACCACCCACAATCATTGCTGGAGCTCGTTGTTACCAGAGCATGTGAGCGGAGTGGAGCGGGAGCGAGCGGGGAGCGCGAGCGAGCGGGGAGCGCGAGCGGGCGGGTCTTAGACAGAACGCAGAGCGGCATTAAAAGGATGGAGCGTCGCTCTATTTCCCGCTCCAATTTCGCTCCGCTCACACCACGAGTCTGAAGCATGCTCAGTCAAGCCTGACCCAGAATCCATCTGTCTGTCATCAACAGACTATTTTCATTCAAAACTCGGCTCAATAATGGAGTAGATTTTTTCCTTTTTTGGAGCGAGCGGGAGGCGATTTGAAAGGAGCGCGAAGCAAACTGCGTTGAGCGCTGAGCGATAATGAGCGGAGCGCCCTGATGTAGCTTTGAGCGGGGGAGCGGAGGGGTGAACAGTTCTGTGAGCGATGAGCTGAGATTCTCACCGCTCCACTCCGCTCATATGCTCTGGTTGTTACCATAGAAATGTTTACCGAACCCGCAAACGGTTAGTGAGCTGCTACCACTGAAGTCTAGTTTCTGTACGCAGTCTTATACCTTCGCCTGTTTTGCTGTTTTCAAAATGTTTTTATGCGTGGCATCGAATGTTTTACAGTCACCGTTCATCTTGTAGCTGGTTGGCTTGGTTCCAGGCCCACAACTCTTTATATAAGCATTTAATGAAAAGTCAATGGAGACAATTAACAGGAAAAATCACTTCCGGAACCAGAGCCCTTCGAAAAGTGGGCAGTCACTGTTGACTCTATTACAGTCAAAACAACTTGAACTTTGGAGTGTCTCCAACATGGAATCGATTGATGGGCTCTCAACTCACAACAGTGATATTGTAAGACACAATTATAATCTACCCCTCCAATGTATTGCAGATATATCAGTATTGATTTACTGATATATCTGTAATATATATATATATTATATATATATGATTATTGTTATAACATATTCATATTGTTGTTGTTGTTGTTGTCATATTATTGTTATAACATATTCATATTGTTATTGTCCACTGCATCCTTTGACAGCTTATCCTCCATCAAACATCAATGGGAGAGGGACTTGGGCATATCTCTGACTAATGCAAAGTGGGAGATGGTTACTAGAAACACAACAGCTTTATCTAAATGTGTAAGAAACAAAATTCTTCAAATTAAAGTACTACATAGAGCGTATGTAACCCAGAGCAGACTTAACAAAATAGACAACTCCCTCTCACATCTATCTTGGCATGGTTGCAGTGAGACAGGGACACTGATACACCTCACATGACAGTGCCCCGCAGTGAAGAGTTTTTTTGGAAAGAAGATATATCTAGATTGTCTTCCATTCTAAATGTAAAAAATACCACTCTGCCCACTCATCTGCCTTCTAGGCAGTAAGGTAGATAATATACAGTGAACACTTATCCAACACATCATCGCCTTGGCCTTTTTGTCTGTGAAGCGAATTATTATGATGAACTGGAAAACTCATAAACCCAATTGCTTTTAGACAGACAATTGGTTAAAGGACTTTCTAGATTTGCTGTCAATGGAACGGGCTGCATTAGCCCTCTATGCATTTCACCGAGGAGAAGAAGGACCCTAGATCTCTATAAGGCTATACTTGGAAAAACTGGACATATACAGTAAATTAATTTAGGTTCTGCAGCTGCCCCCCTCCCCTCACCCCTCCCCTGTCTGTTGTACTGTAATTTTTGATGAGTTTGTGGTCTTGTGTTGAATGTGGATGTGGTTGTGATTGTTTGACAGAAAAGAAAAACAAATCTAAATCTAAATACAAAAAAAAAAGTACTGATGTGCTGTACCAATCCACCGATTAGGTAAAAACTAATTGCTGTATAGAAATACCGAATGTATTTTAAGGTAGAGCATGAAAGGTAGTATAAGAAATAATCTTAACTCAACGTTCACTTACGGGCTTTTCCTGGAGCTTTTAACCATACCTCGCAACAAATATTTGGTAGAAAGCTTTAAAAAGAAAGCAAGTAAGTCTCCCTTGACTTATGTTGTTTTTTTGTCAAATGTTTAAGGTAGTTTAGAAACAGTGATACCATAATACATGTTGGCCATCAAAGAGCACTGACAAGTTTATTTCTGAACTGTACGTCCCACTGAGAACTGTTCACAAGGACCACTAAAAACATAAAGAATCATTTTCTGGGGATCATGAATATTTACATCAAATGTAATGGCCAGTACCAAATTTGGCGGGTATTTGTAAAGATGTATTTTTCCTGGACCAGAACAAATGAATCAATTGCTAGTGAAAATCACACAATGGGAACATTACTTATGTGATCCTCCAGTGCAGACAATAGATGGCGTCATGTCTCAAAATGATTGAATTACTAAAATGCAACTGTGTAGCACCTTTAATTGTTTTTCCTCATAGCTCATTCAAGTGGACCAGAATCAGTTTCTTCTGAAGTCAAACTATGAGGCGCACGGCGAGCTGCCCAGAGCGTAGTTTGAACACATTAAACATTCATGTGTGTTAATCATGCAGTCTTGTCTCAAATTACCCATGAATCACACTGAGAGGGCATTAAAATTTGAGCAGAGAACGAGCTGCACCGAACATTTTAATGGCATCGATGTGACCAACTTGCACATTACTCTCATGTAGAAATGTACTGATATTTGAGTTAGATATTTACAAAACTACAGTAATATTAGTGCTGTTAGAAAAAACTTTCTGCTTTGAGGATGACTCAGGGTAGCATTTTTTAGGTCCATACGGTCACTGTTAAAGGGACAGTCTGCTTCAGTATGAATCATTCCTCTGCAGCACGGTACAACCGTTTTAATCCTTTTTTAAATCAGAAAACTTGTCATTTTCTTTTCATTTTCCTCTTAAATCAACTATCAATCTCACTTGTATCAAATGGCTTCAAAATAATGCGATACTTTGTGCTTTACTGTCTGCCTGTAACACTGTAAAGAACATTCTTTCCATGAAGCCGTTTTTTAGCTTTGATAAAGCAACCTCTCATGTTTTTCCACACTCTCCAGCAAAATGCTTCTTATTCTCCCAGTGTGATGTCTCTCTCTGACTACATATTAAGGCTGTTTGACTCCCTGTGGTTTGTACATGAAGAATCACACAGCTGTTTGTACAGACGACCCTGCTCTTCCCAGCCAACCGTGTTGAACTGAAAGCGCAGCCCGCGCAGTGGGCGCGTAGTTACAAAAACTCAGCCTGGAAACGACAGCCGTGGTGACATAATTTTATGGTGCGCGAACCTCGTGCACGGAACACCGTGGCGACCATAAATTAAGATTTAGGGGGGCCAGAGGGGGGTCAAGGCTTAATATTAAGTTGGGACTGGCCACCCTCCCCCCCCCCCCTCCTTAGAACTGCCACTGAATTCCCTCCTTTGTGTTCTGAATTATTGCATGTTTTAGTTGTTTTTTATGGTGTTTTATGTAATTGTATATTTAAATTCAGTGTGTTTTGAGAAGTTTTTTTTCTTGGTTGCATGTTTTACAGTGCATTTTAGCTGCAGGAGAGGTTTTTCTGAATGTTTTTATACCAACATCCTTTACTTGATACATTTTGTCCTTTTATAAAACCAAAATTGAATGCGACATGAACCCAAGCTGACCACAGCCATGACCTAAGGAACAACCACCTCGGGCTGATATTGGAGTTTACAAGTCAGACCAATGACATGACATTTCCTGGAATGCAGCTTAAGAAAAAAGACCAAAGCAGCTGCAGAAGAAATTAACTCAAAACAAATTATGGGGATTATGGGTAGAAAGAGACAGATGCTGTTTGTTATGCTTGGGAAGCCCAGGAAATCCCAACATTTGTGAATGTTCGGGGAGTTGTACTTAACAGATGACTGGAATGATTAATTGGCAGCACTGACGGTTGATCAGTTTGATTGGTTGGCTGATGGATGAATCAATAAGCTCTATCAGGACCAAAGTGAGTGGGAGAGTCTGGACTGCATAAGTGGCCACATTTAAAAACATGAATGCCGATTAGCAGACGGTAGGCTACCCAAAATAGACAGAAGATTATGTGAGTGTGTGGGTGCTCTGATATGTGCATCTTTGTGAGGACTTTAAACCTTGAGAGAGAGAGAGAGAGAGGACATTTTGTCTGCTCCTTTACTTTTTCCAAACACACACACAAATACTGTATATGTGCGGGACCTGAACCGGCCACCCTTGGGTTCCCTAGCCCAGTACCCATGCATTGAGCTGATACTGACCAAATGATGGCCTAAGTGTAGAAGCTCCTCCTGAGCCAACACAGGTACCCTCTTTCTGGGAGCCGTTAAAGCTCCACTGGACTTCTTGTCTTTCCAGCAGAGAAACTGAGAGCCAGGCACGTCTTTCACTGTCCTGTGTTCCGTCATACAATTTGAAAAAACTTGCAAATTTGAGAATGTACTTCACTCAGTTTGTCATTTATTTGTTGGTCACGTGTGTGTGTTCTTAGGTTGCATGTGTATCCCACGACTGTGTGTTTTTTCAAACGTGTCTGACTTCACTTCTGTGTCGCCAGGTGTGTGTGAATGCTGAGAGTGTGCAGTGTGTGTGTGTGTGTGTGTGTGTATCTGAGTCTGAGTGAGTGTGTGTGTGTATCTGAATCTGAGTGAGTGACTGTGTGTGCGTGTGCGAGAGAGTTTTGTTTTATTCATCAAAGGCCAATCTGCTTCTTGTAAGATGTGCATGAATAAAGCATAGACTTTCCTACTGATATCTGCCCTCAACACTCAGTCTGACTTCATTATAGCAATATTGCTGTGTCCCAAACACAATTTTATCATATTAATCAAAGGCAATCTGTCAATCAAACTTTACAAACGGCTGAAGCCGGAGGTTGATCTCACTCACCCTGCAGAGGGAGGACGGTGTTTCCGTGGATCATGATACTCAGCTGGAGGACGAGCTGCGGAGCCGACTTCAGGAAGGCCTCCAGGAGGCGCAGCATGGTGATGTCAGCGCTCTCAAACATCAGCCGCCAGTGGAAGTGGCGACGGGGCCCATTGCTATGCAAACGGCTCTGGGCGCCAAGGTAGAGGGCGTGGATGTACCTGCAGGTGAGAGGCACAGCAATTTAGAATATTGATATTTGTTGTTTAATCAATTTTTTTTTAAATTGCCATTTGTTCTTGCTCCCACAATGTTTATTATTTATATTTCCTGTTGCTGTGCATTATTTCAATCAATCATATCTTCTTCAGGCACATGATATTATACAGTACACATCTCAAAATGATGGCAATCTGCAACAGGCGACCAAACTGAAAAGCCATTGGCAACCACACATGCATCTTCAGAAAGCAATGAAGTGATCATTGAACACAGGTTTCAACAACTGGAGCGCAAGACAACATGATAAACAGCCAGATACTGTCTAACCTCTGTGGGGCTTGGCCAACACCCAAATACAATGGAGGTTCACCTCCATTGTATGCCATGATTCTGTTTCATACTCTTGAATGATGATGTCCTGCATGGTGTCTATACACCAACACTGTCCTGATTACTCGGGATAATCCACCGCAGTGATCTCACATACGCAGATAAACAACAACAATTTTCTAGCATTAACATTTACTGTTCTAGGATGTTTAACAATGTTTTTTTTTCTCATTTGGCAAATGCACATCTTACTCTCCTTTAACAATTACATCAAGTGTGCACACTATACTATATGTAATCACTCACATTCAAACGTTAAAAACAGGATATCAGTCAGGGAGGCTTTCTGTTCACACTTAATGTACGTGTCCACTGGGGTGTTTTTTTTGGGAAGGCAGTAATCGCACCGCTTCCCAGCATTTGGCATTTGATGGGCTTGCCACTAGCAGTTATACATTTTTTCTTCAATGACCACTGACAGGCAAAGAAAACTAGGCTACACCATCTTACAACCGCGATGGCTGCACCTGATTGGATGAATGCTTTAATTGTTGGGCTGTCTGCTTCCCGATTTCTAAACGGACCAACATGGCGGCTCGTTTGGAAAGTTTTTCTTACTTTACGAAAATAGTTCCCTGAAATGGGTTTCTGAAAACATTTAGGCGAGCAATAAACTACACAGCTGCTGAATCCGTCTTCCTTTTAGATCAACAATGCTCAGTTGAAAAGATTTTCGGGAGTTTCGAGAGGCGGAGATTTGCAGTGAGGCCCCTGATTGGCATTAAAGTAGCCTGGACCTCCACTTTATGCAAATGAAGGAGGGTGCAACTCAACGCCCTGTCTCTCGAAACTCACCGCAGCGCTACCAGAATGCATTGCGCGGCTGCCTACATACACAGACAAATGAATGGGTAGCATGGAAATGATGGTCCTGTGGACATGTACCGTCAGGTGTTGGGGTATAATGAATTGGGTTGGGTATCGTTTGGATTATTACGATTCCGATGACGAACCGGTACTTTTAAAACAATTCTGGTTGCGTAGGAACCAGTTCCATAGCGGAACCAGGTTTCGGTACCCAACCCTAACAATGAAGGCAGTTAATAATGCTAAAATAACTCTGTTTTGCTTTCACATTTAAGAGCAGCAGTCTTCATTTAAACACAAATAAGTACAAAGGTATAACAGTATAAAAACCCTAATGACATCTTCCAGGAGAAAATGTGAACCCCTCAGCACGCTGTTCTCCCGGGAGATAAAGACACCTCAGAGTGTTTACCCTCACCTGTCACCGTTCAACTCGGAATGTGCTTTTGTTTTAGCTGTTTCTCTGTGTCAGTGACGGTATTGGTTGCCAGGTTGCAGCGGGTCAGCTGGCGTACGCTGGAGAGTAGCCAAGACATATTGACGTGAGGGGAGGAGGGTGCAGAGCTGTTCAAAGATCTGAAATGCTTCTGTTTGTCGGAGGTTTTATTTTCACCTGCTGGTGCAGCATGAGGTTGCATTAAAGAGACGCCGCTGTCAGCCGGGAACAGGACTGGAGTTTGATGGAAAAACAGAAGATATGTTCTTGGAAAACCAGTTTATAATATGATTAAGGGAAGTTAGAAGGCAGACGTTGTTTTATGGTGAAGGGAACGTGAACACAGTGTACACTGTATATTGTTGTTGTGCACGCAATGATAAATGCTAACATCAAAATACAGCATCGTTTATGTACATAAGTGGAAATCCTTATTTTATTTATGTGTTCAGTTTATAGTGAGTGGTGCTGCTTAAAATAGAACTATATCTGTTGGCTCCTTATAAAGGGTCCCCAAGACAAACCTGTGGGGTCACTGCAAAGATATTTTTGCTTTTAACTTGATACATTACAGTTCTTAAAAATCTGCCAGTGGAGTGAGCATATTTCCTAAAGTTTACAAAATGTAACTATTTTCATTCAACAGCGCTAGCTGCCTTTCTTCTTTCCTGACACGGACACTCGTTTTATGCTAGAAAATTATGTTTTTTAAACCATCTGTCTATCACCACCTATGTTGGTGATAGACGGGCCAAATCAACCAATCAGATCAACGATATATCAAACTCTTGCCGAAACCAGTCGGGAGAAGAGCAAAAACCTCTCTTCCCCAGAGAAAAGCCTCCAGTGCCGTTTTTTGCTTTTCTTTCAATGAAGGAATACTTTCTAATTCGGATAAAACTTGCGCGATAGCTACGCTCATCTCATCCGTGGAAGCCGGCATGTTGTTTAGACTGAACAGTCGCTTCTCGTTGCGTCACACCTAAACCCGTCTCAAAACCAACGCTGATTGGTCGGTCGTTTGGCGAACGGCTCCACATTTTCTCTGTCTCAAGATGCCAGACTGATCTGCGAGTGGAAAACTGGAGCTTGCGAGATCAGGACGGTCTCACGAGGCTACAGAAGTATAACAGCGCTAGCTGCCTTTCTTTCCTGACACGGACACTCGTTTTATGCTAGAAAATTATGTTTTTTAAAACTCAAAAACTGGGTACTTTCACATCTTCACGATTCTAAAAATCACTGAGGTAATAATCTGTGACGAATGGTTGCCAAGGAGACATTGCTTCATTTAAGGGCTTCACTTAGATGGACTGGGTATGGGAGGAAGGGGTGATGCATCATGGGAGAGAAGCGGATGGCAGACGGTATTAGTAGTGCAGCAGGACGGACGAGTTGTGGAGGAGAAATGGAGCTCGCTTGAGGAAAAGTGAGACGACACTCACTTCCTGCGCTTCTGCATCCCCAAGCAGATTTTAAATAGAGAGGTAAAAATAACCCAGACGTGTATGCGCACGCACGCACACACGCACGCACACACACAAACACGTCAGCTGATCTGTGCTGTTCTGTTTAAACCTGCAAAATACAGACGTGTGTGTGTGTGTGTTAGATGCACACAGCATTTCTACACATGTAAACGCAGAAACACATACGATATGTCTCACACATGCGTGCACACACACACACACACACACACACACACACACACACACACACACACACACACACACACACACACACACACACACACACACACACACACACACACACACACACAGAGAGACAGACAGGCAGGAAGGCCAACGAGGCAGCCTGCTGGAAATCTGTAGCTCTGCAAATAATTTGCTGTCCAAGCACTGCTGGCACTCCTCCATTCAATCCTTTAGTCTCTCGGTCTCTCTCCCTCCATCTCCACCTCTGTGACTCTTTATTTGTCTGTGTCTGTTTTTTTTGTATTTCACTCTTTTATCTCTTTTATATCCGATCTCTTTATTGATCTTCTCCTTTTCCTGATCTTCCGTTTCTTTTAGCAGGGTTTGGGACGGCAGTGTTGGTGGCTCAGTGGGGCAATCTCTTTGCTCCAGACGGAAATAACTTAACAACTATTTGATGGATTGCCATGACATTTTATACAGACACTCATGTCCCCCTCAGGGTGAATTACAATGCTTTAATGTTTCATCTAGCGAGCATCACCTCAAATTTTTCATTTGTCCAATACTTTGGTTTAGGACCAAATACCTGCAAAATGAATGACATTCCCATCAGCCTCAGCTGTATTTAGTGTTTAGTGTTAATTGGCAAATATTAGTGTTTTACACATTTAATTTAGTTTCAAATTGTGAGATTTGCAAGGGAAAGGGTGTCAATGGGACTTTGAGGTTCTCTGTATGTCCATTTTACCCACCGAACTGTCGTTATTCAACTATGACATGGTAAACTCGGTTTTGCATTCTATCACCCCTTTAATGAATTAATGCAATTAAGGTATTTCAAACATCATGAGTGCTGATTTATTGATGATGTTCATGTCTTCTTCATTGGTAAGTCTGTAGTTAAAGTGACAAGCTAAATAAACTGAATTGTAGTTTTGAAATCATGATTAACTAAACATTGCTTCTTCATGACTTCATCATGTTTGTGGCCCTTTCCAATAAAGTGCTGACCAGGTCCATCTTTAACATTGATACATAAGATGCATGAAGCCATGAATTCATGATAATTCACATACCATTATTATAGAGTGTTACCCACGTCGTTAACGTTGAAAAACAGCTGCAGTTTGGTCAGCTTTAGGCACCAAAACTACTTAGTGAAGTTTAGAAAAAGATCAGGGATTGGGTTCAAATCCCTCCCCCACCCCCCTCCAGGCCTTGGGCCCCCCCTCCCCTTCTGATGGCGGACTTGCCTCTGGCTATTTATCTGTTTTCTCTTTTTTCTCTCACTTGTCATCGGTCTCATTTGTTGAGTATCTTTCATCCTCTTCATCTCTTCATCCATCATCTTTCTTTCAGCATTTTATTTTTCTCTCTCTCAATTTATCTTCATCTGTCTGTTTTTCTGCCTCCTTTCTTTTGCTTGTTATCTCTCATTTTGTTTCTCTCTCAATCCAATTTCATGCAGCTATTGTCTCTCTCTTACTCTCCATCCAATTTATTTCCCTCTTCCCTCAGGCGTTCTCTCTACCCCGAGCCTCCAATCTATAAAATCTATATGAATCCTCTCCTCTCCACTTTCTACTCTTTCCTCCGTTACTCCTCTTTACTCCTCCGCTGTATTCTTACTTTATCCTCCTCTCCGGCCCAAGGTCCACTATCTACAAGGCCACAGTTGGACCGCTGAGACCCTGAACATTTGTAAAGAGAGAGCTGAAGTGTGTGTGTGTGCAGAGAATTGCTGCCAAGTGTGATGGTGTGCCAAGAATTAACCCGAGGAGAGAGAGAGTCACACACAGAAGAAATTAAACTGTTACACACACTGTATTTAAATCCCCTTTTAATGAATATTACAGGTCAACAGTGGAATCAGCAGCAAAAAAGGAGACAGAGTCAGAGATTTGTAATTTGACTGAAATACCCAGAAGTATTAACCTGACTCCGTCAGATGGATTGCTTCGCATTTGCTCGGCATATCCATCTGGGAACTTTCCGTTGGAGAACTTTTGGGAAGGGGCGAAAATACTGGTTAACTGATTGGATAAACCATCTGTCTATCACCACCTATGTTGGTGATAGACGGGCCAAATCAACCAATCAGATCAACGATATATCAAACTCTTGCCGAAACCAGTCGGGAGAAGAGCAAAAACATCTTTTCCCCAGAGAAAAGCCTCCAGTGCCGTTTTTTGCTTTTCTTTCAATGAAGGAATACTTTCTAATTCAGATAAAACTTGCATGATAGCTACACTCATCTCATCCGTGGAAGCCGCCATGTTGTTTAGACTGAACAGTCGCTTCTCGTTGCGTCACACCTAAACCCGCATCAAAACCAACGCTGATTGGTCGGTCGTTTGGCGAACGGCTCCACATTTTCTCTGTCTCAAGATGACAGAATGATCTGCGAGTGGAAAACTGGAGCTTGTGAGATTAGGACGGTCTCACGAGGCTATAAAAGTATAGCAGCAGCAGCGCTTTCAGCATCAGTGCAGTCCGATTATCGCATACCTAAAATCAAACTATTTGCAGCGTTATTTCAGAAGATCTGAAGATCTGGAGAGTTAACTATGTACATTTACTCAAGAAACGTACAAATTAAAGCTACTTGTACTTTACTGGTCTCTTCATTCACTTTCTACTTCTAATCAACCATTCAGAGGAAAGTATTATACTTTTACGTAACTTCCCTACATTAATCTTCAGCTTTAGTTACTTTGGATAAAACTTTTACATCTGAACATGTACAAGTACAGCTGAAACAGTTAGTCGTTTCCAACTACTTTGATAATCGTTTGTTGAATGCACACATATTTCACGGCTACAGCTTCACAAATGTGAATTGCTGCTTTTTCTTGTATTTATTTCAATTGATTTTTTAATCATGTTGAGGTTTGGACTGTTGGTTGGACAAAACAAACATTGTGAAGGTGTCACTTTGGGCTCTGGATAGTCTCGCATTGCCAGACCTTCCTCCACAGCACTGTGGAGGAGGGTCTGGCTAGTCCACACAGCATTCTGGGATGGGAGAAAAACATGCTCTGGTTTATTGGCATTTCTTTAAACCAATCACAATCATCTTGGGCGGCTCAAAGCGCCGGACGGAGCAACGGTGCCTCTGCAAAATAGCCTCGGGAAGGAACTTGAGGAGGGTCTGGCAATGCGAGACTACCCAGAGCCCAAAGTGACACCTTCACAATGTTGGTTTTATCCAACCAACAGTCCAAACCTCAACATGATTAAAACATAAATTGAAATAAATACTGTGAGGACTAGCCACAACTTCCTCCGCAGTGTTGCGGAGGAAGGAATGGCAATGGGACGCTATAGTGCAAACCGTGCGACTGACCAACAGATTTTCTGGGTGAAAGTCTTGTGTTTTCCCCTTAACTTCTTTCAGGACATGAAATCCGACTGACTCACCAATCCACCTTGACCTGCTCCCCATGCAGACCACAGCCAGTTAGCACAGACCAACTGTTATACAGCAGCAGGCAATGTGCTGCATGCTTCAATAAATACGTGGAATGCATACGGATTACAGTGCTTTACTTTTTGTAGCTATATGTATGGATGGTTCCTGAGAACAACCTGGACTGTCACATGAGGGGAGCACTGTTTGTTTCCTACCGGCAGTAAATACTGTTTCCTTTCACCATGACGACGATGATTCACTAGAGCAGGGACTTTGCTGTCCGGAGCCCCCTAGGGGGCCGTGAAAAGCTTTCAGATTAATTTATTTAAATGATCTTTTTTGAAAGTCAAAACAACCTAAAAAGAGGTAATCCGGCTGTAAGTGGTTTAGAAGGTATTTGTCGTTGCTGTTAACACTTACATTTGAATGACGACTAGTGTGCACTTCCGTTTCATAATTACCGTCATTATAATAATAATTATCGTCACTGCTAAGGCATCAATAACAGCCGGCAGATTTCTCATCATTCCGGCTCATTGACTTGAAATTGATCAGCAGACGTACACAGCGAGAGGCGGTAAACAGAAGGTCTGGAAACAGATTTTAGAGTCAGGAGTAATTAATGATCCGTTTTTACCTGGAGGAAACAAACCAGACTAATAATAACTATGACGAAAATAGAAGTGGATAGTTGCCACCAGGAGGCTGTAATAACTGTTAAATCACTCCATTATTTCCTAACGAGTCATTTGATATCTGCTGCAAACAAGACAGATGACATCTCCGTACGGTTTCATGATGTCATAACGCTGCGTCTTAACCACGGTGACATCATCCTCCATCGACAAGAGAGAAAGGCGAGCAGGGGGAGGGAATAGAAACAGAAGCTGTGTTCGAAACGGTTCCCTCATTCACTCACTCACCACTCCGCCGGTTGGTTGATGCGCCGGTTGTTTGTGTGACGGAGGCGGGCGCGCCCAGCATCATGTAAACAAACCGAAACAGAAATACTTCTAATAAGTCCCTGAAACAAACTGAGCACTCAGGAGAATAGTTAAAGGTTGTTTCTTCGGCTGTGGCTCGTGTGGTAGAGCGGTCGCCTGCCAATTGGAAGGTTGGTGGTTCGATCCCTGGCCGTGCCGTCCCATGTCGAAGTGTCCTTGGGCAAGACACTGAACCCTGAATTGCTCCCGATGCTGCGCCATCAGAGTGTGAATGTGTGTGGTGAATGGTTCCTGTACATTTTGAGTAGTTGTTAAGACTTGAAAAGCGATATATATATATATATATATATATATATATATATATATATATATATATATATACAGTCAATTTATATATGTTGCATGTTACATTTCCACGGTTTAGAAACCAAAGCCATTTCTCCTTTTCAGTTTTCGCGGGTGCTTCTGCTTCTTCTTCTCCTCCGGGAAAACACAGCCGCGTTGCATTGTGGTATATGGGAGAAAAATGTAGGGTACATTGAACTCAAATTAGCTGTGCGTTGTGGGTATTTTATAGTGGACTATATAATGAATGAAATTAACTGGAGAGAATTGGAACACCACTACAAAATGGCGAACACACTACATAGTGGACTATTTCTGTGATAGGGAACGGTTTCCAACACAGCTAGAGAGAGAGAGAGAGAGAGAGAGAGAGTTTATTAATAACTCGTCCCTGCACTTGATCAAAGACTCGACTGGAGTTCTGACCCGCCCCCTCGTCAGTCTCCACGGTGATAAATTGGGACCATCAGCAGGCTTTTAACGAGCCAGCGGCCGCTAATCTATTAGCTCGACTCACACATTTCCCATTTCTCCACGTCTATATATCCTGCAAATCCTTTCAGCCCAAAACCCTTTGTTCGTACTAATAAAGCAAATTTGAATTGAATTGACAGAGATAGAGACATGAAAGCGCATCAACCAAAACAAATTTGAAACAAAATTAAAAGTTAAATATGCAGAACAATGGAGAAATGAAAAATCACAACACAAACTCCTCTGTTATCAATACCTGAACAGAGATATTCCACCTGGCAGAAGAACTCTGAAAAAATCCATATGAAAAATCAAATTTAACAAAATACAGAGTCAGTGACCAGGACCTGGAAATTGAAAGAGGTCGCCATTTCAAATTGTGGAGACCAAGAGAGGAACCTGTCTGTACACACTGCCACCAGGACATCCAAAATATAGAAATAAAAAACAAATATTTTCAAAAAGATTGAAAAACGCATACCAGGCTTCACTACCTACACTAAGGAAAAAAAGGTTCCACTTTTATTAGGGGAAGGCCTATCATACCTGTTCACGTGTATTATTATATCAGATGTATTTACTCCTTGTTGTTCTTTATATGTATGTTTATTATTATGCTTTGGCAACACAGATGTATTGCTATTGTCATGCCATTGAAGCAAATTTAACTTTAAAATTGAGAGAGAGAGAGAGAGAGAGAGAGAGAGAGAGAGAGAGAGAGAGAGAGAGAGAGAGAGAGAGAGGGAGATAGAGAGAGAGAGAGAGAGAGAGAGAGAGAGAGAGAAGAGAGCGAAGTAATGTTCATTATACTGTTTATTGTATTCTGTCCGTGTAATTGGACAAATTGTATGTTGATGCTTTGGCAACATTGTTATTAAAACTTTATTGCCAATAAAGCCCCTTTGAATTTGAGAGAGAGAGTGAGAGAGAGAGAGAGAGAAAAAAAAAATAGAGCTTTCTTTAACCTTCATCACTTGTCTGAAGAGACTCTCAACCTGCCTATTATCATGCCAGCAATCAGAGGCAATTTATTACCTCTCTATATGTGTGTGTATTTATGTGTGTGTGTGAGAGTGTGTGTGTGTGTGTGTGTGTGTGTGTGAGTGTGTGTGTGTGTGTGTGTGTGTGTGTGTGTGTACATTTACAAACTCCATGATCAAACGTCTCTTATGAAACACATTGTGCTGGTTCTCACTTCTGATTGGCTGATTCCCATTGGAAGCTGTTGTGCAATAGCTGTTGTACCCCCTAACCGCTGACCAATCAGAGCAGACTGGGCTTTTTCTGGAGGGGCACATAGAGAGACTAGGCTAGGGCATGCTTCAAACACATAGTGTGAGCAGTACCGGAGTGAAATTAGAGCGGGATGGAGCGGAAAATAAGGCAATGATCCAACTTTTAAAAAAAAAAATCCGCTCTGAGCTTCTTCCAAAATCCTCCAGCTCACACTCTGCTGCTCTGCCCTATTAACTGTTACACTGCCGAACGGCATGCTGGGTACAACTCGCTTGCCGTTGCTCGCTACAGTACATTCAAGAACAGATGACCAGAGATGTTGCATTGTAGCAAAAATCAAACATTTCAAGCATCAGCGATCTAACTTTTAGATTGAGCGCTTTTTGTTCCCAGAAATAGCCTGCTCCCAAATAGCTGTTAGCAAGTGACGCTCTAGCATTTCTAGGGGACGCAGCTATGTCCTGGCAGGTTTGTTGCTCAGCATCCGAGGAAGAGCAGGGTCGAGAGTGAAGCTGTTAGGATGAGCGCTTCTCCAGAAAGCTGCAAGCAGCGATACCGAAGGGCCAAGCAATCGGCCAACCCGTTCCCAACAGGCACTGCAGTAGTATTTAAAAATGCGGCGTTGATATGGAGCCACACAGGCATATGTTACTGTATCAGCATCATGGCAGAGCACAAGCAGACCCCCCCCCCCGCAGAAGAGATGAAAAAAAGCTCCCTGCAGTGGGTGGATGGAGGTTAGAACAGTCAACCTCTTGCTAGTCTGGGAATAATGCAGCTGTCAAAAATCGCAAATTAAATACACACAGGATAGCCCTGGGCTATGCAACACACACACAGACACACACACACACACACACACACACACACACACACACACACACGTTTACATGCAGGCAGACACACACAGCCAGCTATAATCCCACACAGGCACATTTACACATGGAGTAAATATAAACACTCACACATACAGCACTAAAAGCGGTGCAAAGTGCATTTGGTGTTTGAACACATTTAACTTAATTTCCTGGATCACCAAAATTAGGGGGTAATAAGGGCTAATACGCATCTTTAATTTAGAATCAAATACTTAAATACAGACTTTTTCCTGCCACAGATCATGTGCATAAGAGACCCTGTAAAAGCTACTTTCATGTTGAGTGGTATCCATGTTGGCTGTTCAAACCGTGAATTTGAAATGTTGGTGTTAAGTACTCTAGCGCAGTGGTTCTCAACCTTTTTGAGTCACGTCCCCCCCAGAATAATGAGGTTGGTGTTTGCAACCCCCCTAACCCCTTCAACGACGAGAGAAAGACATGCTTTAATAGTTTAGTTTACATTTTTAGCAGCTAGCACCTATCCTTGTCCAATGTGCTCCAGGCTCTGTGGATTTTTGGATGCGTTTGTGACTTTTTCTCTCCCTGTGACCTGCCTTCAGACCCCTTTCTGTGTTCCAGGTCCTCCTGATTAACACAAGAAGCGCTGACTATAACACGAGATGCGTCGTGCCGTGTTACAGAGAGATGTTCGATAAATAGGTATCAAAAATGTATGAATGAAGAAATAATGAATAATTGCTACTATTGTTTAACTCTGTTAGATTTATTAATGCATGCCAAAGTGAAAAAAAAGCTCACTAGGCATACTCAGAATCTTTTATTTTTGCTATTTGAGGCATCATTGACATAGCTTTTATCGCCACCTACTGGCTATGTGTGCGCTATTTTGGTCGTGCGGTCAGAATTTATTTTGAAACTATGAGCTGTTTTCAAAAATATCCAGTTACGTGTAGACAGGGCATAAAAGAGTCCTGAAAATTGTAGGGAATTCAATGTGTGACTATTCTGCAATTACAACTTGTGGCTTCCCGTCTACAGCTGTCCTAACATTTAGGCAAAAAGCCTCCCAGAAAAAACTTAAATTAAACAAAAATCACCCTTCAGTGTCTGTATGGGACCCACCGGGCAGAGCAGCAGCTCGACCGCGGCGCTGTAAGATGACGTAGTATTAAGAGAGACAACGGTGGCGAGTAGTAGGAAAGACCGAAAATCCAGGTAATGAGGTTGGTTGGGGGGGGAGGATGGACCAAACAACACAGGACCTTCACCCAGGAGACTGGGTTTCATGTCCTGTTCTTGTCCCGCATGTCACTGAAATGGACATTTTTTTAAATGAAGAATGACCAAATTGTTCCAGACCCAGAACATCAAAAAGTGACCCATGAGTCCCGACGCTAAAGGAGACTTTTTTGCGTCAGTAACAAACGTCAAAGGCATCTGACCAAGCGTCACTTTTTGAAGTGCTGGGAGTTAGAATGTGTTGGACGGGGACAGGTAGAGCCCAGTAACGCACTGTATATGTGACATTAGAATAAACAAATAATCTCAACTCCCCACGGGCCTGGATAGGTCCTGTTGGGTCCCAGCTGAATTTTGC
>NC_050184.1:3922285-4054785 GCF_008315115.2 Sander lucioperca | reverse complement strand
TAAGGACACACAAAAAGGCCAGGTAAAGAAAGAGGTGAAGAGGTGATAGAGTGGTGAAAGGAGTTGAAGAGGAACACAAGGGAGAGATGGAGAGGAGAGGGTGAGAGGGGAGATTTATGGCATGAAGAAAAGGTAATGAAGGGAGAGAAGAAAAGGTAATGGAGAGAGAAAAGAGGAATGGAGGAGGAGACGATCGGTGAGCTGCTGCCAGCACTGATCAATCACTGTTTATGGAACAATCAGAGAGAGAGAGGTAGAGAGGGAGAGAGAGATGGAGGAAGAGAGAGGGAGAGAGAGGTTGAGAGGGAGAGAGATGGAGGGAGAGAGAGGGAGAGAGAGAGCGGGAGGGAGAGGAGGACGGATGGAAAGATATTTATTACAGAGAGAGAAATAAACGATAACGGGGCAGTTAAAGAGAGATGGATGCCGTGAGTCAAATTCTTATTTCTTTTCCCTCTTTGCTTCTTTTTGTTTTGTCTCTACATTTTTTTTTTCTCTTCCTTTATCCCTTTCTACCTCTTGTTCATCTTTGCATGTGTTTCTCGCTCGTTTCTCTCTCAGCTGTTCCAGCTTTCTTTCGGCCGGATCTCAGAACATGTTTGAAATGAGTCTGGTGTTGTGCCTAATGACGGCTGTTTTCCCAGAATGGAGAAATAACCAGTGAGCCAACCACAGCTCTGGAGATGTGAATACAAAATGTCTTTCTGGTCCATCTGAAGAAATGATGGAGATAAGTGTGGGTGAGGCAAGACGCAACTCTTAAACCCGCACATCTTCAATCAGTTAAACATGTTAAGTTAAAGGGGCACTCCAGCTATTTTGTATGACACTTCCATTAAGCGTAGCTGACATGCACTTCCTCAAAAATGTAACTACACATGGGGGCCATACATACCCATTCTTTACATCGTTTAAATCGTTATGGAAACTGTACACTCGGGTAGAGCTGAATAACACAAAGGAACTAAACAAGCAACTTTTATTTTGTTTCTTCTCTGTTTTTTTCATTCTTCCCTTCAGATCATTCTTCCTTCCTTCCTTCTGGGGCTGCAACTAACGATTATTTTCATAGTCGATTAATCTGTCGATTATTTTCTCGATTAATCGATTAGTTGTTTGATCTATAAAAATGTCAAAACATGGTGAAAAATGTGGATTAGTGTTTCCCAAAGCCTAAGATGACGTCCTCAAATGTCTTGTTTTGTCCAAAACTCAAAGATATTCAGTTTACTGTCACAAAGGAGAGAAGAAACTAGAAGATATTCACATTTAACAAGCTGGAATCAGAGAAATCTTATTTTTTTTAATAAAAAAATGACTGAAGCGATTAATCGATTATCAAAATAGTTGGCGATTAATTTAATAGTTGACAACTAATCGATTAATCGATTCATCGTTGCACCTCTACTTCCTTCCTTCCTTCCTTCCTTCCTCTCTTTCCCCTCCTTGATTCTTTCCTGCTCACATAAATAACACAAAGGAACTAAACAAAGGGACTTTTATTTTGTTTCTTCTCTGTTTCTTTCATTCTTCCTTCCTTCCATCCTTCCTTCCCTCCCTCTCTGTCCTTCCTTACTATCTATCCTATTCCTTCCTTCCTCTCCTTCTAATTCATTTTTTCCCTTCCATTCTTCACATTCATCTTTCCTTCCAACCTCTCTTTCCCCCCTTCATTCTTTCCTTTTTCACATTTTTCCTTCCTTCCTTCCTTCCTCTTTTTTTCTTTTCCGTCCTTCGTTCCTTCCTTTCCTTCTTCGCCTCCTTCCTACCTTCCTTTCTCATATTCTTTCCTTCCGTCTTCTCCTTCCTTCCGCCCTCCCTGTCCTCCTTCTCTTCTCTTCTTCCCTTCCTTCCTTCTTTCCTTCCTCCCTCTCCTTCTCCTCCTTCCTTCCCTTTCAGTACTTTCTTTCTTTCTTTCTTTCATCTTTCACCACTTTGCTTCAGGATAAAGAAGGTAACTGAGATGTATACTGAGGCTCTCCTCTCCTCTCTTGTTCCCTCCTCTCCTCTCCTCTCCTCTCTTGTCCCCTCCTCTCCTCTCCTCTCCTCTACAGCTCCATGTGGTCCTTTTGCTTTTTAATCACATTCATCTAAAAGCTGCTTGTACAAACTGCCTTAAATGAAATGAGTAGGAATCGAATAAAATAAATTAAATTAATCTCACAAGGGCCCTAAAGAATTAAAAAGATAAAACATTAAATTAAGAGAACGAGAAAGCATGAAAGACAAATTACTTCACCTAAAAAATTTTTTTATTATTTTAAACCATGATGCTCACAACCAAAGCGTTAATACTGAAGCTGTTGTGTAGTATTAGTTCATCCTTGTAATCATATTTATATTATTTTCTTCTCTACAATTATAATCACCAAACTTCCATGGAGAGGTTAACTCACCTGAAAGAACCTAAACTCTGTCATTTGGGATGCATCTTGCTTGTTGAGTGCTGGTAATACTTTAGGAGTTCGTGTTTAGGATCATAAGAAATGACAGCGTATGATCAAGACAGCGAGCAGGATGATTGGGGTTGACCAGGTGTCTCAGCCGCGGCGCTGTAAGATGACGTAATATTAAGAGAGACAACGGTAGACTGCCAAGTCAAACTGGAGTTTAAATCCCAAGCAGCCGTTCAAAGCGGACAATTGTTAAAGTGGGCGAACCAATGTGCCCTGCCGAGTTTCCGCCTGGGGCTTTAAAAAGGAAACATCGGAAGTAAAGAGCAACGTTAGTTGACGAGCGGCAAATGGCAAGAGTTGAAAAGAAGAGACTGTTTAAAAAGCTGCCGTGATCGCCAGCAAAAGCATGCGGAACTGATAACCTACAACACCTGAATGGCAACCTGAATGAACTGAGACTACTGATACATTCATATGATAAAAATGTGTACATTTTCTTTGTTTGTGTTTAAAGGGTTTTCACCTGCTACTGCTACTGCTACTGCTAGGAAAGACTAAGGCTGCGTCACATTTCTCTGTCTTACCCCTTCCTCTTACCCCTTCCACTTAGTTTTGCGCGTTCACATGAGAGTAAGAGCTGTCCCAATACTCATTTTGATTGAGGGGTAGGGGGAAAACCAAGCAAGGACGCAAGCTTACTTGAAAGCAAGGGGTATCTAGATACATTGCGCAACAAGAAACAATGGCTGCCAGGTCGACCAGAGAGAACCATAAATGTAGTATTTTCGGCTTAAAGAATTGATTTAAAAATTACGAAAGTCTTGTTTTGTGCTCTACACAGTCCTGTACATATATATTTGCAACCATATTTGTGATTGAAACGTTTTTAAAAATCGCTAGCCTGCTATGCTAACGCTAACGTTACATTGCTTATTTGCACAACAGTCCCGCATTTCTCTGCCTTGAATGGACTCCATGCATGTCTATAGTGTTAACTAAACTCCATTATCAGCAAATTTTGTTTGATATCAGTGCATAACACTACTTGCTTTGGAGACATTGATACGTGCTTTACATTTACCGTCCTGTAACACACAGGGACGCCTGAGGAAACCCGGCAGCTGAGCCACTTTCGGGCTGAAAACGAGCAGAAGTTTCTGCGTTCATGTTGTAGACATTCATTATTGTATTGGTACTGTATTATTGTAAACATGTGTAATTCATTCATGTTCATTCACCTGTACATTGTTGTTGGTTATGATACAGGACACTAATGAAAGAAATGGGGTATGAGGGGAAAGGTTACTGGCCAACAGGCATCAGACTGGGGTCTGGAATTTCAGAATAGCTGTAGTTTTTTGTTTGTTTGTGGTCTTGTGTGTCTTTTTTTTTAGTTTTATACATTTTAGTGCCTTTTTTATATGTGTCTGACATGTACGTTATGGTTCTAATAGTTGTAATAGTTGTACTAATGTTTATTGGGCAATAAAGACAGCTTTTTGTTAACAAAGAAAGTGTTTCTGAACATCAATGACATTCAAAACAGTTATAACTGAAACAGATATACAACACACCATGCAGTGTGTATACAAATATTTATTGCAAACAGACCTAAGTATGGATGATGACGTAACCAAGTGGCGTCTCATTTCATAGGGGTATGTTTTCACCCCTACCCCTTACCACTCGGTTTCGAGGGGCTAGGGGTAAGACGAAGGGGTAGGGGTAAGGGGAAGGGGTAAAATGAGAAATGAGATTCAGCCTAAACTGTTAAGCATCTTAAAGACCTACAACAATCCAAATGCCTTCCTTGGTTGAAGCAATAATTAAAATGGAACTGTCAAGGGGAACCGCTGAAGTATGCCAAAATAAAAGGAGGAAAAAAAAGGAAAAGGAATCTGCAGGAATCTGCACAAAAATTAGAGGAGACTTGACAGTAGAGAGTAGTATGAAAGACATAAAATGCCATGCAAGGAGGTTGGTTGGGGTGGTGGATGGGGTCAAACAACACAGGACTTTCACCGGTTCTTGTCCCGTGTGTCACTGAAACGTACCTTTTGTAACCCCACCAACCATCTTTTCCTAAACCTAACCGTTCCGTTCTTGTGCCGCATGTCAGTCAGTACGTCCCGACCCAGAGCGTCAAAAAGTGACAACAAGAGTCCCGACGCTAAAGGAGACTTTTAGCGTGAATAACAAACGCTAAAAACGCATGAGCAAGCATCCATATTTTACACAATGGGAGTGTGAGAATGCGTTGCACCTTCACAACTTCAGAAGCAGCGGCAAGTCAAACGGTAGATTTCTGCAGCAGTGAATCAGAACTACGAGGTACAGCAAATCATTTGTGCCGACAGCAATAAGACTGCACAATGAAAGACTGAAACTGGCTCTTACACTGCATCTTTGCACAATAATGCAACTCTCTGGCAATTTAATTTCTCTTTTTATTGCTGCGAATATTGCACTGTAAGCGTCGGTGTTGTCAGTCACTCGGAGTAAAAGAGTCAAAGCTGCTTTTTTATTAAAAACCAAATGCATTACATGCACGAAAAAAAACATTTATTTCACTTCCTCTTGTTGTGTGTAATAATAACATATTGTATTGTATTTGTATTTATATTATATTTTTTTTTAAGAGCATTGGTGTTTTCTCATTCACTTCAATATATTCCATGTTTTGTTGGAGCAACATCTAGTGGCCATTAGAGGAACTCTAGTGAGACACCTGAGCGCAGGTATCTACATCCATCCATGGTGCGTGTTACTGCACATTGTGAGTTTGTTGAGTTGATGTGTTTAAAAAGGAATGAGTGCAGGTTGAAGCAGTTTGAACTGCTTGAGCTTCTGTGCGTCACCTTCAGCAGACAGACAGAAGAAGAAATAAAAGTGGTGGATTGTGTGTGTGTGTGTGTGTGTGTGTGTGTGTGTGTGTGTGTGTGTGTGTGTGTGTGTGTGTGTGTGTGTGTGTGTGTGTGTGTGTGTGTGTGTGTGGTGTCTAGGACTTGCTGTCCAATATAGCTTTTCCCAACACGCCGCTACCATGGTTACGCAGGGATATGAGGCACCACGGAAACCAACAGAGACTTTTGAACACGCTCGGTGCTGATCACCTGGCTGTTGCTCTCTCACACGCACACAAAGGCATGCACGCACACGCGCACATGCATGCATACACACACGCACGCACACGCTATAAATATCCATGTGCCACTCAAAGTGAATCAGTTGTCTATCCCGAAGCTGCTGTCCCACATAACCACTCAAATGAGCTGTGTGTGTGTGTGTGTGTGAGTGTGAGAGAGAGAGAGAGAGAGAGAGAGAGAGAGAGAGAGAGAGAGAGAGAAAGAATTATTTTAAGTTGTGTGTTTGACAGACAAAATGAGTGAAGAAGAAAGAGAGAGTGATTGTGTGCGTCAGAGTTAGTGTGTGTGTGTGTGTGTGTATGTACTGTGGTTGCAATGCTTATTGTTTGTGTGTGTGTGTGTGTGTGTGTGTGTGTGTGTGTGTGTGTGTGTGTGTTTCGGAGTACACATTTCGTCCCCCTGCCAATGATGCAGGCACCACGTCGGCCAATCCGTAATGAGTAAACAGACGCGGCGCCCCCCCCTCGGGCCAATCAGAGCAGCTTTAGGAAAGCCAGAAGGAAGTGAGAACAAGGCTGAAGAGGCTCTGAAGTTTCACATCAACTGCTCAACATGACAATTAAACTGTTGATTGTGGCGCCCCCTCAGGCCAATCAGAGCAATATTTGAAAATGCTGGAATGGAAAAAAAAGATTGCATCATTTCCCAGAATGTAAGTCCAAAAGATCCTACAGTAATACTGAAAAAAAATATTTCTCTCCCCATACAAAGCTTTACTGTCTGATCTGTCCTGTTTGGTCAACTGTCAAGCACATGAGAAAGAATGAATGTTCTCTTTCCTCCTTTGGTTTGGAGAATTCTCATACTGAGATTCAGCCGCATCTTAGACTGTGTTCGAAATGGAAAAAACAATGTGTGCTTCTTTTTTTTTCTAGCATAAACCTGAGCCTTTTTTCTTTGATCTATAATCTTTAAAATAACCAGGTTGTCATTATTCTACGGTTCATTTTTGTTGATGTCAACGAATCCTACAAAAACACCAAAACCAACAACGTGTTAGTGCGTCTCAGTACCTTCTGACTTCCTGTCTGTGGCTCTCAGTTCTAAGCATAAAGACAGACGTCTTTGAAAACAAGTTGAAAATATGTACAGTTGTTTTAATTTTCAAACATGGCTCACTAATGTCACTAAACAGGAGGAAATAGTGCATTTGTTGGGGACAATTTTTTAGCCGCGGATGAATTCAAACTTGATACTCTAGTGAGTATTTCCGGCAGCAGGACGGTGTATGTGGCACTGGCCTCTTTAGGTTTACATACAGCTAATTAACAACACACACATTTAGAAAGACATTCCATGACAGCGCTCATGAAGAATGATGAAGAGTTTGTATGGTTAGGTTTTGTTTAGACACTCCAGACACTAAGGTTAGGGAGAACATTGTCATCCTTGATAAACATTGAAAAGCACAAGGACAGGTTGTGTTGACTTTCATAACATTTAACTGAAAATACAATCCGTGCTGCCAGAGTCTGTGGTGCCTTCGAGTGCTGGTAGGAAGCTCTGGCCTTCCAAAACTCAGCAGCCAAACACTTTGGCTAAATCTCACTTTTCTTACAGTTTTTTACAACTGCTTACACACGTTTTCAAAACTATGTCTCCTTTTTTCAAAACTCTACACACAATTCCCAAAACTGCACACACAAAATGCAAAATGCCTCACATCTCCTTCAAAATGAAACACTGCATTCAAAATACCATAAACACATTTCAAAATGAAGCATTTGCAATGGCAAACACCTTTTTCATAATAGTACATTTTTGGATATACCATGTACACTAAAACTCTTTTGTCTTTCATAGGCCTATATCTACATTTACAATGTTCTAGAGAGAAAATAATCTGCTGAAAGTGGTTGAGAAGTGCACTGTAAACAACAATGTAATGTTACAGTAAAACAGAAAATATTTATTGGGCAAAACATTACGTTTGTAAGAGTAGCACAGTGTTGTATACAGTAGCATGAAACAAGAAAACACAAGTACAAACATATGTAAACCAAAGGTATCATTTTTAAAATAAAGAATATGTGTGTGTGTGTGCGCGTGTGTGTGTGTGTGTGTGTGTGTGTGTGTGTGTGTGTGTGTGTGTGTTTGTGCGTGCTTGTGCGTCGGGACGGGGGGGAATTGTATGCACTTTGTGCAAAACAACGTCTGATTGATTTGTAATGCTGAAATAGTCATTAGATAGTTGCATGCAGTATGGACGCCACTGTAAAGCTACTCAAGATGGCCTTCTCTCATGGTCAATCCGTGGTTGATCACATGATGAATAAGTGTGGCCCTGATCTCATCAGAGATGGCTCTCCTTCTTCCTCTTCTTCCCTCCTCCTCCTCCTCCTCATTGTCGTCCTGTCTGTCCCTCCTCCTCCCCTTGCTCTCTGTCAATTGTTGGCATCCATTGTGCAAAACAGGTAATCTGACCTTTGACCTATGTATAGGCCTATACTAAAGCAGTGATTGGTTAGTGTTCAGTTATGACATAATGTGTTTGCAAATGTGAGGAGTGTGTGTGTGTGCCCTGGTAAATAAGTGTAGCATTTTGATAGGTTGTGTTTAGAAAAGGAAAGCAAGTCACTTCCTGTTAGATTTTTGTGTCTTAGGTAGAGAATTGTGTGTAATGCTTTGAAAAAAGTGTTTTATGCAATTGAAAACTGAGTGAAAGGCTGAGAAATAGTTTATGGTTTTGGAGATTTGCTGTGTAATTTTGCACCTTGAGTGAGAGGTTTCAAAAATCGTGTGACATGAAAAGATTTTGTGTGTAAGCAGTTGAAAATCTCCTCTCTCCCAGCTTGAACCAGTTGTTCTGGCCCTCCTTTGTGAAGGCCCTCTCAAAGCTCTTATTCCTGTCTCGCGGAGCGAGGATGGAGGATGGATCTCTGAGGAGCTATGAGCGAGGAAACACGAGAGCAGCCTTCCCGGGAAAATATGCAGCTGAAAGCCGTTGCTAATTCCACCCCTCCCCACTACAAAACACATTTCCTCATTTTCACTCTCCTCGCGTGGTTACGCTAGCCTGGAAATCTATAACCCAAATCCGAAAGATTAAGGGTCTGGCAATGAGTAATGAAAATGGCCCAACTCGAGGGGCGGCACCAAGCATGCATTTGAAATCTTACTGCACGCAATTGGATAACAATACGATGCACCAATGTGATTGGTGCAGCTCAGCCACAAGGGCATAGTTAATCATCATCATCATTACTGAATGCCAGAGTGACTCGCTGAGCAAATTGTGCTCTCGCGAGAACTCCAGGGTATCGCGAGGAAGGGAAGCAAATAAAGGAAACATGGATGCAATTTAAGGACCTGGGATGCAGCCTGTCACTAGCCTAGAAATCTAGACGCACCCTGGCGGCAACAAATGTAATTTGCAGCCAGGGTCAGTCTAGCAACGTTGGCTTGCGAGCTGGAAAAAACAAATTCTGGTCAGGCCAATCACATCGTGTATAGAGTCGGTGGGCGGGCTCAACATAAAGACGGCAGAGTTGTGACGGTTCCACGTGAATTCCCTGCTACTTGAAAACAAAGAAGATGGCTGCTCCTGCTGCTGGCGAACAGCGGTCTTTCGAATCGGCTTTAGCCACGACTCTGGAAGACTTGGAGTTAAGCACTGAAGTCATTCTTAAAAAAGGAAGATGTGTTCAGAGTTCTGCCGACCGGATACGGCAAGAGGTTAATCTATCAACTAGCGTTGCTCTGGTTGGCTATGACTGCAGAGGGAATTTGAAAGACAACCGTTTATCCCGCCCCTCGGATTGAGCCCTGCCAATGGTGAGTTCCCAGACCCAACATCTTGATGTGGGTCTGGCTTGTCAGGCTAGCCTGTCGCTGCAGTAAACCGAGGAAACAAAAACTGGCAAACCTTCTGAGAAGCATTGTAGAAATGTGCTGGCCTCTTCTGGTTTTTCTTTGGAATATCTATATCACCACAGCCCATGAATGCACCAGAGCACAACAACAGGTGTCAGCTGCAATCACACAGCCAGTCTGAAGCAGCCTTTTCAAAGGAAACGTAGCCTAGTAAAGAGATTAAACTTAAAAAAAACATTGCTGTGAGTCTTGAATAAGGTTATGAAAGAGTGAAGAACAGGGAATTTATCGTTCTGAAGCCGGGAGCTCAGCAGCACCGGAGTGAGGCAGTGTAAAACAGACGGTTGATGTGTTGAGTATCTAAGTATACACTCAGGAACAATGTAGTATTCAAGCAGTAGTCGTATTTAATATAGAAGTCTATTATCTCTTCAGTGGAGGTGCGTCACTGGTGAAACCTTGGAAATGCTTGAAAAAAGCAGAGGCTACAACACACACGCACACAGACACACACACACACACACACACACACACACACACACACACACACACACACACACAGCGTGCTGACATGATATTTAGACGCTGCAGAGATCCTCATACACACAGGAAATCAAACTCACACCCACAATTCAGCAGATAATGCTTTAAGCATCACCCCCCCCTCCCAAACAGTCACCATGGATACTGACCCACATTTCAGCCAACGTGGAGATCTCCTTCTCATTTACATTCACCTCAAATAAATCCTCATCGCCCAACCTGAAGCTGCAGCGCATGGGCTTCGGAAGAAAAATAAAAAAGGGAAGGAAATTAAAGAAATGGGACCGTGTGAGAAGTTGGTAACTTCTCTCATTTGAACACAGTATATAGTGTGATTTGTAAATCCATAAATAAAGCAAATTTCACACCCCCTTTTACGTATGACTGAACGTGGTGTTAAAAAAAAGCTGTTTCTGTAGTTTTGTTGTTTTTACAGCAGGTGTTGCTGCTTTCAAACCGTGGCGATTTCATTTTGGAAACAAACTTGCGAAATGTTCAGCCAGGATTGGTGGAGGCGTTCTGGTGGCTTCAGAGTGATTTGGTTGTTAAAAAAAAAAAAAAGGAGCAGCAGCAGCTACACCGACCGATGGGAACAGATTAATTCTTTAATTTCAAACCGGAGACACACTGAGATGAGAAACGGCACATTCACTTTTACATCCTTGGATCAAACACAGCGCACTTCTTTACAAACACATATATCACGCACACACGCACGCATGCACACACACACACACACACACACACACACACACACACGTTTGTTTCACTATCTTTGTGGGGACCCGTCATTGACATAATGCATTCCCCAGCCCCTTACCCTAACCTTCACAACTAAATGCCTAACCTTAACCCTTACCCTCACCCTAACCATAACCTTATTCTAACCCTAATCCTACAACCAAGTCTTAACCCTCAAACAGCCCTTTAACTTTAACCCTTTAAGCCCCACAAGGCTGTGCAGACCCCACAAGTATACTGTATTCCCCGGGTTTTGGACCCCACGAATATAGTAAAACAAGCACACACACACACACACACACACACACACACACACACACACACACACACACACACACACACACTATAATCAGCTCGAGCACTACACACGGTCCAGCGATATAAGATGCCATTAAGCCATTAGCAGCCTGCTGATTATCTCTGCTCCTATCCTCTGTTGTTCTGCTTCAGTCTGAATGTCTGTTCATGTTTGTGTCGCCGTGTGAAAATTAAGTGTGTCAGCGGTGTCTTTTTTCCAGCGGACTAAATGTGGAATGTTCTGCATATTCTGCCTCACTTGCACCGGTTCCAGTATCAGTTACCAAAACAATCAACCCATCAGGTATGTGGCTGCCTCTCACCTCCTACGTCTTCTGTTGAAAAATCACAGGGCCGTGTGCAAGTATACTGTCTCAAACCATCACTTTTCATCCATTATTGCTGTAATTTTCCTCACATTGTTCTTGAGGTTTGGTGAAAACGCAAACCTAAGCTTATGAACTCTAATGAATCAGGTCAGGAAATACTCTGTTTGGTTTAGGCGAGGGGTGACGTCTGGGTAGAGCATGCAGGGGGCAGGACATGACGCGGATTACACCAACAATTTCGTTTACAGTTTTTCTCAATTGCTAAAACACAATTACTGAAAATTGCTCCATTTTCTGAAAACATTAAACACAAAACCTCATCTTCAAGCACTATTTACAAAACCTCTGACTCCTCTTGCAAAATAAAACTTTCGCCTCAAAACAGTTTTACCTGTGTTCAAAATCAAACACTGCTCTCAAATCATAAACAAAGTGATCAAAATGATATACACTATCAAGCAGTCAGTAAACAATACACCAAAAAATAGAAAACACATTGTTCAAAACATATAGTTCTCAGGGAGAAGTACATTTTTAATCTCAAAACAAATTTCATATTTTTCCGTCATTGTCTTTAGATGAACGAAAACATGTTGCATCATAGTAGCTCAAAATTTATCAGAAATTACTACTCTGCTTTGCTCTTTGCAATTTTTTTTACAGTACTGTACCCTGCATCTCACAAACTTGTCCTTTGTCTCTGTGATACTGTAATTCTTGTAATTCTTTGTTGATATAAACCTGCAACCAGTCAAAATCTATTGAGCAGTCAGTACTGTTACAGTAACAAATGGAAATGACAATGTTCAGGGCCATACAATTTGTTCATTGTACAGTATACAGCCTACAATGCACTGTACTACAGTATACAATACTAAAAGGGACAAAAATCAAAGGAGTAAACATGTGATCCAGGGCTGGACTGGCCATCTGGCATACCGGGCATTTTCCCGGTGGGCCGACGCACTTTTGGGCCGAATCGCCTATATAAATAGGCCTTTTTTTTAATTTTTTGGCCGCACCGGCCCATAAAGAACGCACAGCCTGACCCAATCAAATCCAGGAACCCCCTTCCCACTCCGGGCCGCAAATTTACGAATCCCACTATGGCCACTCCTCCCGGCCCTGAGACACGCGATGTAATAGTTATGCTGGAAGTTTAGCATCCACGTTAAAATGGAAAAACGACCACCAAAGCGTAAGGGAGGTGCAGAGAAATTACAGGAGAAAAAGATTAACAATCTACAGGCGGATTCCACAAAATGTGTCACAATTTCTGACATATTTTGGGGCTGTAGTAGCTGCTTCAACATCAGCATTACCTGAAGTAGAGGAAGGAGGAGAGGTGACTGAAGAGAAGCAGAAACAACATCATGACAGGAAAGAAGCCGAGGAGGAGGAGAGTGACCATGACAGGGCCATGGGAGCGAGTGAGGAAATGATGGAAGAGAGAGTAGATGACAATGTGGTAAGGAGTAGACAAATTAACAGGGACTCTCAGAAAGGGAGGGAGGGTGTGTGTGTGTGTGTGTGTGTGTGTGTGTGTGTGTGTGCGTGCGTTATGTGCGCCTCAAGTCATTACAACAACAAGCAGTTAAAGTTAGTGGCTGTCAGGTAACCTAACTGTTGGGTAGCTGAAAAGTCTGTGTGATCTATAAAATCAGTGTTGATACAAGCATCAGTGTTCCTTGAATTGCTTAATTAGCTTCTCTTGTATTGGTGCTCTTCTCCAGGGCATATACTACTCTCAGCTTTATTGTAGCTTTTGGGAAGGGTTATGGTTATGTTATTTAGCAGACACTTTTTACAATAATTAAAATTAACAAACAGTTTTTAAAGTTGCTAAGCCAATATTAAGCAAAATAGTAATAATAACAATGATGGCAATACAATATCAAATATCAATAATAAAAATACCATAAATATACAAATCATAACTAAGAATGAATGAATTATTTAAGGGTAAGATCAACAGATAAGTCTTGGGACCCCTCTTGAAGGATCCAAAATGATCACATATACGCAAAACACTAGGCAACTCATATCATAGAATGCACGAATATTTTAAGAGGACTGTCTGCAGGGAATGTGTCTGACCAATCACGGTGGGTGAGGGCCAATTCACCCAATTTTTTGTCCCAGTCCAGCCCTGATGTGATCAATGTGCTTCTTCTTGTCTTTGGGCTGGGTCAGGCCAGAGCAATATTGTCCCTCCTGAGGCAACGGGGGAAGAAGCCTCTTGTGTGCCGTATCCATCCCTGACACCTCGCATACGCACTCGTCCTCGTCCTCTCACATCGTTTCTTCTATCCATTCTCAGACTTTCTCCTTCCCACCTTCAACAACCTGTTTGCTCTCTGAACTGGCTTATATTGGTTGTGTCACATCATTTGAAACAAGTGAAATCAATTTTGAGTGGTTGTGTTCAATCAATGACATGTGTTCTCTATTTGTATTTGATTGTTGCTACTTGTGTTTACCAGTATGGATGACATGTGCATTAGAGTGCAGAATGTGTTTTGAGAATGAGAATGTGTTTAGAGTTTTGCTGAAAAGTCTAAGTGAGATCTGCATGTGAAATGGTTTAAGGTATTGACAACAGACTGCACAATTAGCTAAATGAGTTCAAGCAACTGAGAACTTTGTTCAGCCAATGGGTTTTAGTGTTTTAGCAATTGAGAAAAACTGCAATGGAGGTGGAAGCAATGGAAACACCACATTTATTTGTATTTATAGATGATGCTGGTCGCATGACGCTGAAGAGATGCAGGATTAGTCACACTATTTTTTGTTACTATTACGTACCTTTAGTTTGTAACTTTTGTCCAGTAATTACTTAAGAAAATAAAAATATATATCAGAAGCAAACTGCTGATTTTCATCCCTTCTTCTGTACCTTAAAAACTGGTTATGTTATAAAATAAAATAAATTCATGTGAAAGAATTACTCTTTTCTTTAAAGAAACTATTGAGTAGTGTGAGAGAGCCCCAGACATGACATCTGAAAAAAATAAATAAAATTGTGGCCACGAAATGCTAATTTGTGGCCACAATATACTAATTTGTGACCTTATGCACGTGTAAATCTTCCTGCTTCTACCGGTATCCAGGTAATTCATGGGCATGATATTAAAACAAACGCGTAAATGCACGTGTAAATCTTCCTGCTTCTACCGGTATCCAGGTAATTCATGGGCATGATATTAAAACAAACGCACAAATTAGTATTCTGTTGTCACAGATTAGTATTTCGTGCGCACGTTATACCTATTTTGTGGCCACGAATAAGTATGTTGTGGCCACAAATTTGTATTTTGTGCGCACATTATACCTATATTGTGGCCACAATTTATTTATTTTTCCCACGTCATGTCTGGGGCTCCATACCATACAGACGCTGAAGCGGGATTTTTGTGTCGGTATCTGACGCTGAGAGCCACTGACCAAACGTCAGTTTTCGATGGGTTGGGAATGAGAATGGGTTGGTATTTCCCGGACAATGAGCTGCTCTATTCACACATTGGCTCAATCGGACTTTACACACACCTTATACTGACAATTATGCATTTATGCTCACAAACATAGTTAAAATGCTAAACCACCGCAACAGCAGCACAAGTGGGAAGATTCACAAAGTCAGCCAACTTACTCAGTAATCAGGGCTCGACATTAAGGCTTGTCCACATCAACAACTATTTTTTGTAGGGCAAGTGGAAGAGAAATTTACTTGCCCCACTGGACAAGTTAAAACTCAAACAAAATAAAATACCATGTCACTACAATTACGTCTATGTTACCGGTTTTATTTTACCGATTTGAAATGAATACATTAACTAACGTTAGACCCAGCGGCAGCGGGTCAGCGGACCGCTAAAATTAGACCCAGCCCGCTGTTCAGCTCATTCTCTGTAAGCTACGCAGCATGAAAGCACGGCGGAACCAGCAAGCCAGCCGGTGTTAGTTAGCTAACATTAGCTTGCTAACTCCGCCTTAACGCTACCCCGTCGCCACATCGTTCACAGAAAACGAGCCGAATACAGTTGTCACTCGTGTTTATACTTTTACTACTTGTTGTTAGGATTGTTAAGTACGTTGTGGTTGAGTAAAATAAGAAGTAAGTGGTGTTAAATATTGTTCTCTGTACCGCTATCGAGGCTTCTCTAGCGAGGCTTTACTAGTTCGAACGGAACATAGCATCCGGTCCCGGGTTTTCACAATAAAAGCATCAAGCCATTTAGTTAGTTGGAGGCTTTAAAGCATATCATAGATAACAGGAAGTGCTGTCTACGTTAGCGGTAACTTAACGGATGGGAGAAAATGTCTGAGAATCCCATATAATAAGTGTTTGAATCCTTCTTCTCTGCTTGCATTATTGGAGTTTAAATGATATATAGCCATATTCTGACTATTGTTTATGGGTGATTCTCCAACTAGGAGCACTTTTGGCACTGTGAGCTTATGGAAATTTCACTCTCTTAAAACACACTTAAAACAATCTTCCTAGCTTAATTCATTTGTCTTCTAACACAATATGACAGTGGGCAATTTTAGAATTCCATGGAATATTATTATTTTTAACAGTTTTTCTGAAGAGCGCTTTCAAAGATGTCATTTCCACCACTTCTCAATTTATGTATTTTATTACAACATAATATTGTAAAACTGATTATATAAGATGATGTATCAGTCAACAACATCAGTGGCTACCTAATCATGTAACAAAATAAATCTTAATACTTCATGAACTTAATACATTTTTATTTAAAGTTGCTAAATGCCACGAGTTGCCACGAGTTGGAATTTTTGCCTACAGCATTTCATTTTTGCTCAGGTCTATGTTTATTTTTAAGTCACTCACACATATATTGTAAGTAATGAACTATCAATACTTGATTTAAAATACATTTAGATCCATATCATTGGTTATTCTTATTTTTTTTCTTAAAAACTGTGTAGTGGTGGAAAGTGGTGGAAATGACGGTTTATGGTGGAAAGATTGTTTCTGTTCATTTTTACCTAAATTGCCAGTCCAAAATATTTTAAAACCATGTATTTTATTATTTAACATATATGAGTTGAATAATATACCCAGTTTAAAGATAATGTTTTTAGTTTTAAAAATAATGATTACAAATTATATGAACCTCAAAACATTCATTTCATTCAAAAAAGCTGTAAATCTCTGAAAAGCTTTGATCTATCTCTCCTCACTTTCTTCCTACCCCTGGATGGAGATCTTCCCACTATGGGGGGATTGTCTGGGGCGTGTTTGGTGGCCAACACAGCGTTTGCAGTGGCTATACAATGTCGCCGGTTTCGCTGATTGATCTTTCACTGTTTTCTTTTTCTTTCCTTCTCCTTACTGGAGACCTCGAAGATTGATTTCACTATTCCTCTTTCTTTTTTCCTGCGATATCTTTCTCTGTCCTTTTCTAGTTTCTGTTGATGTTTAACTGGATCGGCTTTTATTCTGTCCCTGTATTCCTGTGACTTCTTGGCCATCGACTTCGGCATCTTAAATATAAATATAGATAAATAAAAATAAATATGGAGTGTACTGGAATGGTGATATATAAAGTTCTCAGTCCAAAAGCACAAATATGTCAGAAGAACATGCAAATAGTGCACAAAAATGGCATATATATCATGTCCAAAGCTACGCCTGTAATTTCTCAGAGGTGGAAATGACGGAGGTGGAAATGACATTTTGGCAGTTTTTCTGCAATATTAGCACACCCTCATGTCAGGCTTAGCTAGTTTTGGACTTAGCATGTTGTTTACTCGTAATAAACATAAATACATTATTTTCATATTTGTTGTACATAATTCAACCGAACTACAGCCAAGGTGGAAATGACGCTGAATAAAAATACTCTGTATAAAAGCTTGAGTTACCTTGATTTATTTTCTTGTGCTGAAGAGCACATGTGCCTGAAGTTTTATCTTCAACTAACACTTTATTTCACAATTATTTCCATGGTTACCAAGTAAATAAAATATTTAAGGTGGCTCTATTAAGGTGGATTTTGTTGAGGGAGGTGGAAATGACAGAAAACCTGGGGACAGACTTATTTTATTCCAAAAATAGTTTAAAATTGTGATATGCATATGGAATTTCGATGGTATGATATTATTTTATTTGTCCTTAAGACAAACATATTAAAAAATATTTTTAAATTGATCCTTTAATATAATTTTTTAACATTCAAAGAGGGCCAGTCTGGGTTGGGGACAAGCATAAAACTGAAAAATCTGCTAATAAACAGCCCTGCAAAAGCATTTTTAAAAGAAAACAGGTGCAAGATTTGGTGGTAACTAGGATGTTGGAGCATGAACTTCATAATGACAATGTATTGTGCATTTGTTTGTTTATTTATTTACAAAAAAAAGGCCAAGGACACAAAAGTGCCTGTAGTTAGAGAATCACCCTTATATTACATTTGGTAATGTATGTTACTGTTTAAGGAGGAATGAGTATAGTGTTTGATTTATTCATTTGTATTTTGTTTCTCTCTTTATAGAAACCACACTTACCATCACACTCACACAAGAAAGAGAAAGGAATAAACATAATAAGAACTATCTCTCAGCTCTCTCATTTATCCTCTGGAATATTTGGCCTTAAGTGGTGTTCTGGCCAACACACCTGAGTGAACCTGGTGATAAACCCAGAACTAGCACCTAGACTGAGTGTCTACCTATTATCTCCACAACAGCGATAGCAATGTGCTTTGTGTGGATGAAGCTTTAAGTTAATTTGAGTCTTTAGCGGCTGGCTCTCTGCCTCGTAGCGTTAGTACTCCACTGCTCGTTTGTCCGTCAGTTATTGTTGTAATTTTACCTGATGAAGGTCTAAGACCGAAACGTATTTTCTAAATAAATAATTGCTTGCCCGGAGATGGATAGCTAGATATACTGAGGTAGACCCATGAGGGGCAGAAGAGAGGACAAGTAGAAAGACAGAAAATGGTTAACCTACAGCTGAGCCCAGCTCACCTTTTCTCTCTGAGGGAGAAGAGGAGTAGACTAGCCTCCGATGCCTCCTGGGTGAGCCATATCCATCAGAGTGGATTAAATATCAGCTAATAATCAACTGTAAAGTAGCTACACCTTTTAAAGGATCCCTTGGTAAATCAGCCTCTGCGGTAGAAAGTGAAATTGTAGAAAGAAAAAAAAAGTTAACACCAACATTTAGAGGCAAAATCCATTGTTACGTCTACAAAATTATTTTAGTTATAGTATAAGTTCAAGTTCAAGTCACCACTACCTCTGGTGATACACTGCGCACTGGCGTGCAACGTATTACTTTGTATTATGGAGTCTGGAGATCCTTTTTTCTTGTTGAAGGGGAAATCTATTGTTGGGACACGTTTGTTTCTACTGAATTCTATTAATGTTGATAGTGTTTGGATGCTTTCAATGGTTTGTTTAAATTCTATATTAGCAAAACACAAACAAAAGAATTATAAAATGATAAATCTTTACCCGGACAAGTGACTTTTGTGCATGGACAAGTGAAACATAAATGTACTTGTCCAAAGGACAAGTGCCTCAAAAAGTTAATGTCAAGCCCTGGTAATGTTCCTGAGGTTTCCTGAACTTTTGCTAACATTAGCCACCATAAGCTACTAGACATACTAGACCAAGTCAGTGTGTTGTGTCACTGTGTTGAACTGAGCAACGGTGCATTTCGTTGCTTATGAATTCAACTTTTCATTGGTAAGAGGAAGAAACGTGCACAGTCTGGCTTTAAAGGATGATTCGGATTTGATAAACCACCCAAGTTTCGGAGGGGAGATGGGAAGTGGGGCACGTGTCTGAAGAAAGGAGCAATTCAGAACTCAGCTATTATTTTGATGAATACAATGTTATCATAGCGGAAGACCAAAGAAGAAGAAGAGCCCAGAGGAGCACATCAGTTGGAACCCACACTGACAGTTTCCGCGCTGCAACTTCTTCCCAACCACGAGGGCGTCTCTGTGCTGCAGCTGGAATCTGGCCAGATCACAGCTGGAGGTAAACGCTGTCTCTCCGGAAAAATACAGACTCAGATTTTTACAAGGAGAGATAAAAGGATGGATGAAGGCAGGAAGGGAAGAAGGGAGGGGAAATGAGGCGCTTGTCTGAAGGAAGGAGCGAGGAGGAGGTGGGTTTCTAATTTAAGAGGCGAAATAAACGCGATCATGTGGAGATACAGGTGAAGAAAACGCAATGAGAACATGACTCGGTGGAAAAACAGACAGTTGCGGAGGAATGCGAGAGAACGAGTGATAATGAACCATATGCATGAACAACGCCTGCATTGTTCTCTCCCTCCCTTTTCTCAGCCTGGATTTTCCTATGCACCTTCACACACATTTTCCGCACCTTTTCTCTCCATCCACCTACATGCACAAAAAATACCCCCCAAACTCATCCGTCTTGCCTTGATCACACACAAACACAAAAATGCACACACTCACACTCATGGGTGAGTGAATGAGCCAAATAGAGTCCTTATCGCTGCAGCAGCTGCCAGTCCATTCATATCATTAAACTAACTCTGAAGGACGCTAATGAGGAATACACACCATGAATAGACCAGGATGAGACTCTCTGCGTGTGTGTGTGTGTGTGTGTGTGTGTGTGTGTGTGTGTGTGTGTGTGTGTGTGTGTGTGTGTGTGTGTGTGTGTGTGTGTATAATAACATAATAAATAGGCCAGGATGGAATGCTGTAAATATGTGTTTGTATGTGCATGCAAGTTCGACATGATGTGTTTTTGAGAATGTGTAACTGTGAAACTGTGTGTGTGTGTGTGTGTGTGTGTGTGTGTGTGTGTGTGTGTGTGGGGGTGTGTGGGTGTGTGTGTGTGTGTTCCTGTATGAATAAACACAATAAGTAATCACAGAAAGACAGAGAGGATGAGTCAAAAGAAAAGGGGAGAGAGACTGAAATTGACTTTGCAGGAAACTCACTTTACATCTGGGGAGAAAAAAATCCCAAAAGCACCTATTGATTTGAACAACTCTAAATAAATCATTGACCTGTTATGTAAGAGACCAATTAAAAACTCTGAATGCAAAGATGCACGATCAACACAATACAAACAATCGACCGAGAAGAAGTGGGTCTGATTTTATTAAGAAGTCAACCCAACAAGTCAGTGACATCCACCCCTGATCTGACATGAGATTTAAAGGGATGGTTCCTTTTCCGTCAAAGGATTCTGGTGGCATTGAAGAGAGCAGAGATAACAGCTTCACTTCCCCGTTGTAAAGGGCCGTGAAAATATTCTAAATATAGCGTCCACTTAAACTGATATAGATGTTTTTAGGTGTCTAAAATCCGTTTTGCAGCTGCCCCCGTTTTAAGCCCCCAACGTCGTCTTAAAGGCAGTGCTGCACGGAAGGCACTAGGGTTAGGGAAGTGTTAGGGTTAGGGTTAGGGTTAAGGTTAGGTGCCTTGAAGTCGACGGTGGGGGCTTAAAACACCATCAAGCTTCTCCAGACAGGGGGCGTACCGACCGTCATCTACTGTAGCTAACACACAGACTATGGAGAAGTAGCTTATACAAGCCACACTCAAAATATACAGAACCCAGGAGTTGTTGGTGTTATTGTGTGATAATGGTGAATCCAAACTGTCCCTTTAAGGGCGCTTTCACACCTATAGTTTGGTACACTAGGTGCGATTCGGGGGTGAAGTTGCAACATTGTTGCATTTTTCATTTGGTTTCGGTTTGCTTTCACACTTCATCAAACACAACAAACACTGTAAACACACGTCACACGATCGAAAACCGTCGCTTGGTTATTGGTAGGGTTGGGCATCGTTTGGATTTTAACAATTCTGACACCAATTCCGATTCTTCCTTTCGATTCCGGTTCTTATCGATTCTCGTTTCCGTTTCTTTGAGGGGTGGAGTTGAAATGGGTCACATGCCTATTTTCACAAATAAGAGAAAAGTTTTATTTTTGTTCAATGGTGGTTTGCAGTTTTACAGGGCTTTTTCAATGTAAAATAAAGCCAGACTAGAGCGCCGCTTACTGTGCTCCAAAGCTGCAACACAACAAGCGCCTGGCCGCTTTGGAAACCAAAACTTGCGCATATTAAATTGGGAAGCAATGATCGGATTTGAAACCAAATCCTCTAAACAATTCCAAACGATTCCAATAAAGAAACTATTCTACTGGAATCGTAATTTTTGAAACGATGCCAAGTAGGAATCGGTTCTTGATGCCCAATCCTAGTTATTGGACACATTGGATACATAGTAAATGCAGTGTTTCCGGTTCACTTCCTGTATTTGGGTCGGATCGCGTTCTCACCTGAAGTGAACCGAACTCTGGAGTACTTAGAAGCGGACCGAGACATCCTGTTTTCAAGCAGACCAGAGTTTGTTTGTTTGATCCGCACCAGAGTTTGGATGAGCTTTCACACCGCCCCAAAACCAACCGGACTATCTGATGAAATGCTCCAGGGTTCAGTTTAAACGGACCAAACAAAGCAACCTTTAACACCAGAGTCACACAATAACACGGACAAACTAACTGATGGAGGCAGTGGTAGACCTGCAACTCCTGTGTTCTGAATGTTTTTGTCTGAGTCTGGTGGCTTTGAAAGGAGCAGTTCCCAGTCTGAAAGGGTTACCTGACGGATAGGTAAAGCAACTAGGTGAGCTACCCATGCGCCCCGCTGTGAAACGTTCTAAATATAGCGTCCACTTAAAGTGAAATAGATGTTTTGAGGTGTCTAAAATGCGTTTAGCTGCTGCCCCCGTCCACAGCAGGACATTGCTTAGCGTCTCTGTCGGTACTCCTGCCTGCTTCTCCAAACCGCTTCTCCAGACTGGGGTTTCTGAACTGAATTCTTTACATACACAGGCACTCTGCCTAAATGGTTTATTGCCTCCACACTAATTTGGGAGCACAATACCAAGGTGAAATGCTACATCCTCTGGAGGTCTGGAAAGTAATTCTAGCTCCGAGCCAACACGGCTAAAAGTTCTGCTTTTGACTGCTTTTCTGAGCCTTGGTCATCACATTGGCAAAGTTCCTCTCATTGCTCATCTTTTTTGGGAAATGTGCTGCCTTGGTTATCAGGTGTTTCTGTGGGGTTTGACTTTCACCCGGCTGACAACATCGCACAGAACCCAGAGGAGAAAGACTGACGCCTGTGAGCTACAAACAGGATGATGCAAACAGAGAGAAAGAAGACGATGAGCTGATAAAATAAACCAGAAGATTCATAGACGATACCTGGTGGACGATACTAAAGAAGATGGATCGAGTGGAAAGAACTTTGTGGTAAATAAATGGGTGAAAATGGCTTTTATCATCTTCAATCAGAGGAAATACACACTTCAACAACATCAAACATGTAATTCCCCTATGAGTGTGTGTGCTTGTCTGTGTGTGTCTGTGTGTGTGTGTTTGTGTGTGTGTGTGTGTGTGTGTGTGTGTGTGTGTGTGTGTGTGTGTGTGTGTGTGTGTGTGTGTGTAGGGTTTTTCTGGCTGTGTTCCCAGGAAACAAACTGTGGTCAAGCGAATGTAATTAAAAAGAAAAACTCGTTAAAAGCGAGACACGCCCACTGGATTTCAGTCTCTCTCTCTCTCTCTCTCTCTCTCTCTCTCTCTCTCTCTCTCTCTCTCTCTCTCTCACACACACACACACACTTCTGTCTCACTTTACAATTCTTCATCTGTCATACTCAATTGTATGGATGTAACATGTCTCTCTCTCTCTCTCACACACACACACACACACACACACACACACACACAGTTCATTGATTTTCATTGTTTCATCCATCCATCTTTCTGACAGTCACTCCTCCCCTCCTATGACTCAACTCCCTGATGTGTTTGTGTGTGTGTGTGTGTGTGTGTGTGTGTGTGTGTGTGTGTGTGCGTCTGCGTACATTTGTATATCCGAGGCGTCCTGTTTGTTCAGACTTTCTAACACAGTGAAGTGGGTTGAGTGTCTTTGTGATGGATGGCAGTTTGATGGGCAGGTTGGTGTGTGAGGATCTGCATCTCTTCACTAAAGCTGCAGTTGTATCTGAATAAATGTGTTTATAATGAGTTGACATGGAATAATGTTGATCTTACAGTGGTAGTGTAGTGGTCCAACAATCGATACTTTTAGTATTTTATTTAATTATTTTAGCAATTAATCAAATGACTACAGTATATTAATGTCAAGCTCTCTTGTAGCAAATAACCCACAGATAATTATCTCCACCTCTGCAGCGCTGTGGAGCTTTTTTAGCTTGATGTTTTGGTTGGATAATCACCTGCACTTTACGTCACTGTTGGCCATTTTATAAATCAGTTTTTTGATCGATCCCCCTCCTTTCAGGTTCCTTCGGTTGAATTTCTATGAAAATCAGCTTGCACAGACTTTTAACTTGCTGCAGAGAGATAATCAGTCAACATCCGTTCACCTTCAGTTTTTACTTAAAAATTTCATTAAAAAAAGTCCTTTTTCAATTAAGTATTTGTTAGTCTACATGGATGACGATTCGCCGGAAGATCCACCGGATGTCCCGCATTTTTGGCCAAATGTCCGTTACCTTCCTCTTTCTTTGTGTTGACGTTTTAACCTCTGGTGGATTTCTGAGGACTATGGTTAACTGCTGACTATGGTTAACTGCTCCTCAGATCTCTGCAGGGTAAATCCAGAAAGCTAGCTAGACCATCTGACCGAGTTTTCTGTTGCATGACTAGGGCTGCAACTAACGATTATTTTCATAGTCTATTAATCTGTTGATTATTTTCTCGATTAAATCGATTAGTTGTTTGGTCTATAAAATGTCAGAAAATGGTGAAAAATGTGGATCAGTGTTTCCCAAACGCCCAAGATGACGTCCTCAAATGTCTTGTTTTGTCCACAACTCAAAGATATTCACTTTACTGTCACAGAGGAGAGAAGAAACTAGAAAATATTCACATTTAACAAGCTGGAATCAAAGAATTTTTACTTTTTGTCTTTAAAAAAATTACTCAAACCGACTAATCGATTATCAAAATAGTTGGCGATTAATTTAAAAGTTGACAACTAATCGATTAATCGATTAATCGTTGCAGCTCTATGCACGACTAAAACAACTTTTGAGCGTGCACGTTCCACCAAAACAAGTTCCTTCCCGAGGCTACTTTGCAGCGGCACCGTCATTGCATCCGGCGCTTAGCGCCGCCCAAGACGATTGTGATTGGTTTAAAGAAATGTCAATAAACCAGAGAATGTTTTTCTCCCATCCCGGAATGCTGTGTGGACTAGCCAGACCCTCCTCTGCAGCGCTGTGGAGGAAGGTCTGGCAATGTAAGACTATTTGTAAATAAAATGTGTGCATGTTTGGGAAGAAAAAATATTTTAAACACTTTACATTGTAATGCACCCCAACGCAGCAGATATAGATGTACCAACGCTGTGAGGATCATGTGTATGTGTGTCACAGAGTGGTTTTCTGACAGGCGAGTATCTGTAGCCAGGAGTCACATCCTCACTGGAAATGTCACTCTGTGTGTGTGTGTGTGTGTGTGTGTGTGTGTGTGTGTGTTCCAGGGTCAGAGTTAATATTACAGTACACATGCTCATATACAGAATTTATAGACACCCACTCCCTCCATCACTCAACTATCGACCATATCTTTTATTTACCTATCTTTTTATATTCTACCCACCACTCTACTTTTTTCTTCTCTTCTCTCTCACACACACACTTCTGCACTCTCCTGTTTTTATAGTCTATCATCCTGCTCTATTTTCTTTTCCTGACTTTATCTCTGCAGCTCTCTTTTCACTCTTCTACCTCTTCACTTCCTCCTTTTTCTGTCACTCTGTGAATCACGTACACCCATTTCCCATCTCGCTCCTTCGCGGACCTTTTATTTGTCTTCCTGTTTGATCTCCAGCTTTGTATTCTGCATGGATCTCTTTCTAAATCTTCTTTTCCAACCCCCCGTCTGGCTCTCTTTCTCTATAATTTCTCAGTCTCTTTCAGTCGCTCTCTGGTGCTCTCTCTTTCTCACTGTTATTTCACTCTTCATCTTCATCATGTTGCCCTCTCATCAGCGAGCAGACGGCTGGGTTTGATGAGGGAGATGTAAATGTCAGGTTGTGTTTCTGCAGGGGAAGATGGCCTTCAGAGCGAACATGGTAATGCTGGCTTTAATAATGCCTCAGGCCAGAATCAAATGGGGTTTCCTTGGGCTCCTCTCAGGGCTTCCAACCAGAAAAGAAAAATCACGCTGCTCACATCACATCACATCATATGAAACGTTTTTTGATCAAACAGTTCCAGGAAGGGTAGCAAGAACTAAGTAGCCTACCTGAAAGTCCACTTTTTTATTCGGATTTCTGTTAAATTGGGCCCTATTGGTAGACTCCTAAAATGTGCTGAATATTGCTTAATTATGGATATTCTTCTGTACAAAGTCTGCATCTGGAGTGGGCTCTCTTGTGGACTTAATGAATTTAGGATTTGGACAGACTGAAGCAATCCAGACTTCGCGGTTACTAACCCATAAAGTCAGCGAGTCTACAAATGTGCGACGGTGCAGACAACTGGATTGAGCCCTGTTACACTGGAGCGGGAACTAAATGTAGACCTCAGTTCCTCCGGTGAAAAGAGAAGTAAAGATCCTAAAAAGGATCCTGGATTTTGGGTGGAGATGTTCAGTCTCCACTTACACTGTTTCAAGATAACCCTGTCTCCTAAAAGATTACGTTCCCATACAACTAAACACGTCCTCACACGTCCTCTTACCATCGACAGGCGCATGTTGTGAAACGGTTTTAACCCTGGTGTTGTCTTCCCGTCTACGTTTTCCGACGTTTTTGTTGCGTTATTCAATGCTATTTTTATTCATGGTCAATAAACCTAATTTATATGACATTATACCTAACTTTGAGTTAAAAAAAAGCTAAAAATATTAATTATTTTGACTAATAGTTAAGATCAGAGGATGTTGACTGGATCACATACTGGGTTATTTTGTTTGTTTTTCATTTTTAGGGTAATTTGGTCGATAGGTACAACTGTGGTTTGTTGGTTTGACTCAGGGCGCTTTCACACCTGCCTCATTTAGTTTGGTTGAATGACACTAGAGTTGTTTTTCCCCCTTGGTGCGGTTCATTTGACGAGTGAGAACGCAGCAGATGCACTCGGGTGCGCCCCAAAAAGCAGACCAAACAAGAGGTACTCTTTCAATCGAACTCTGGAGCGGTTCGATTGTGTTGAGAACGTGATCCCACCACGAACAGACCCAATAAGTCTGAGCTAATGTCTCCTGTAGTCAGGTGTGCGTAGCAATCTGTGATGCGGCAGAACAGAAAACTGTAGCACAGTGGCGGGTGCAGAACGTGACAGATGGGTGGGCCTGGATTAAGTCGAGGTGGGCCTGAATCTAGTGTGTCCCGAAATCGAAGCAGTTGTCCCGAATCCAGGAAATTATACTAGAGCAGCAGAGTCTTGAGTCGCCTGATGAAACATTAAAAACTGTTCACAGTCCGCTCCATTCTCAGAGCCAGCAGTTGTTCCATTACGATCCACAGACTGGTCCTACAAATCATTCTTGTTCTCAATACGAGGTTTAAAAAAAAAAAAAAATTAGTGAGTGTAACTTGTTTAGCCATACTATAGCAAAATCAAGATACCATGACACTTCTAGCTAGCGAACATTACCGTTGTTCGCGCCAGATTGCAATAGTGCTACATTGATGTTGCACTGACCAATGAAAACACCAACACACTTAACTTTGAATTTCTGATTGGGCGGGCCAGCTGTCAATGTGGGTGGGCCCACAGCTCCGCGCCTGCTGTAGCAGCTTGCAATGTTTCTCTCAACAGACTGCGGTCAAGCTCGTCGTCATTCGCATATTCTGTGGTCAAACCATCCGCCGCAAAACAGACACCGGCAAAGCAAATCAAAGTCTCAGTGACAATGTCTGATTATTTAAATGAAATGAGCTGGTTTGACCGTGGAGATGGAAGAAATATGCACTAGTCCAGAACCCAAGACCTTCTTCCTGTATTTACTTTCTGGCTCCCGCCCAAGACACATCTAACCAATAAGCTGAGTGAATTTTCTTACGTGGTTTGTAATGACGCATTTTGCTACACTTCAATTTTTCCAGGTGTGAAATGAAACCGAACCAAGGGGGAACCGCTCCAAGTTTACAAACTCATTGACTGATTGGGACCAAAACAAACAAACGATAGGTGTGAAAACGCCCAGGGACTTTCAGTGGAGAGCTTTGCGCTTTTCCTGATAGTTAAATATTAATATAGAACATTTAAATCACAAATCAATTATTTTTTCAAGGATATAATGGTTAATTTCTGCTTGGTGCAATGATGTTTTGGAGTCACTGTTGTTGTGCCTCAGCCCAAACTGTGTGTTATTTATTCTGGTTTCAGTGGAGAGTTTTAGTGGCACATGGTCTCCGTAGTGATTTCAGATTTAGTAGTAAAAAGTTTCACTGGAGCTTCATAATTCTGGACCGAAGAATGAGCAGAATACAATTTCCATAAAAGTCAACATATATAAAAGTGATTTAGAGCCTCAATGACAATGATTCTCAATACTACTATAGAAAGGGCTGCCCCAACAAGTAGAAATATAAACTTGAATTAACTCTCATTTTATGATTTTAGTCTCTTTGAGTGCAGATTAATGGCTCACAGCTTGAGATTATTAAACTCCAAATTTAACTTGATCATTGATTAACTTTAAACTGAGAGTTGAGGTGATTTCAATTTCAAATAATTTTGTGTTGAAGTGGATGGCGCAAACTGTGCGAGATCCCAGAGGGGGGAAAAAAACGTGATGAAAACTCAATAAGGCTTGACAAAAATTAAGTTTTATCACAGTCCTATAGGAAGCAAAGAGACTTTAACATCTCTGCTGAGCTTTGTAGTTGTTTCCCTCAAGTTTGGTGCAATATGTAGCAGAGTTTAAATTGAAGCTTGGTTTTACTATTTTAAGTTGAAGGACACCGGAGACACCTTGTGTCCGTACTGGGAATCAAACCTACGACCCCCAGCATTGTAGGTGCATTTATCTATCCACTGACTGATACAGTAGCAGTGTGTGAGCGTAAGCGCTGGTGTGTGTGTGTGTGTGTGTGTGTGTGTGTGTGTGTGTGTGTGTGTGTGTGTGTGTGTGTCAGAGATGTAAAAGTGCTTAAACAGCAAACAGCCCACGGTGGAGAGAGCTCCAATGGGAATACCGTGATGTCGCTAACACCAACCATGCCTCTGTGGGCATGAAACACTGCATCCACACTAGCGCCCCCATGAGGCTGTAATGTTGATTACACAACAGACTACAACATTACTGGATGGCTGAAAAATAAAAAGACAACTTTTCGATCCTGAACACCACCACCCTGCTCCTCTGGAGCCACTATGTTAGCTTTTAGCACGCTAACATGCTAACATTTACTGGATGAAACATTTAACGTGCAGTTTCAAAGTTAATTCTTGAAACTCAATTTCAAGCCAACATGGGTAAGGAGAAATTTGAAAGTCTACACTGTTGGACGTCTGGTATGTGATATGTGTGGTATGTTGTGCTGTGTGCTGTGCTCTGTGACTGATGTTTTGCAGAAATAAAGTCCTTACGGATAAATAAAGTTCTTTGGATTTAATTTAACAGCCAAATTAGCGCTATGGGCGGGACAAACGCTGTTGTCAAGCTGTCTCAAAATCACCCAATGTTCTAGTTTGGTTTTACTTCGCTCCGCTCTTAAAACCACTGCAAAGTGTTGGCACGCATCAGTGTCAACTTAAAATGACATTAGATTCATGTGGATACGTTAGTCTCTAGTGATTGGTTAGGGAAAATCAAATCCCCCTACCCCACGGACATTGGTTACAGTGGAGCCAATGTCAGACTGAAGACAACAAGTTGACAATTCTGTCCAATATCATGCAACAATTGATCTTGAGGTCATGTTTTTTATTAATTTAACAGACGTGGACTTGAGACTTGGTGACTTGGACTTGAGTCGGCTCGAGTCATCATTTTGATGACTTGCGACTTGACAAAAAAATACATGATTTCAGACACGACTTGGACTTGTAAGTTAACGACTCGAGACTTGACTTGAGGCATAATGGTTCGGATGACTTGCGTGTATTCATAAGTTTGAAGCGGTTGCATGTAAAATAATATAATGTAATGTCACGTTTCTGTCTAACTATCAAGAATGCTATGCAGACTGTGAATCATGATTGGATGACTCAAAAAGCTCCCATGCAGGGGCGTCGGACTGGGGGGAAAAAGGGGACTGAGTACCCTGGGCCCTCATGTGAGGAGGGCCCAAAAAGATGCTAGAATGAATAGCTGTGGATGCGGGGTCATGTAAGGCTTGTATCATGTGGACGCGCCAACAGTTTTGTTGTCATTACTTAGAATTTTTCATGGAGGAGGCAGGAACTACGCACTATATACGCACATCACTTCATAAGGAATTTAATAACAACTTAAACATTTAGGCTACAGCTCGCCGCCATTTGAACATCCACGAAGCTGTACAGCCCAAAGTTCAACATCACTTTAATTGTCCTTCTCCGGGGGCAGGAGCCCAGCGTTACTCCTTCTTTTTCCCAGCGCCGCTCTGAGGATTTGAACCTGTGACCCTGACCTTTGGGCTGCTGTCGCCCTCAGTTTCAGGCTGCAGGCTCACGCTGCTCTGTTATCTCTGAGTGAACACAGGAAAAAGAAGAAATGGGAACATTGTGACCCACAGATGAGAGACCAAAGTCTTACTGGCTCGTATCACTCTGTGGGCACTTACTCACAACTGCAAGGGATTGTGCGAAATTGGGACATTTTATTGTTTCTGCACCAATCATCTCTATCTGCTCGCCTTTCTCACCCTCCTGTCCTTACTCTTGTTTTCTCTTCGTCTCTCATCGCTCATTTTTCTTCCTTTTGCCCCATTACTCCCTTTTTTACCCGTTCTCCTCGTCTCCCATCCATCCTTCACTCCCAATGTTAATTATTTTCCAATTTCCTCTTCTCTCCGTCTTTCTCTCTCCCTTTCATCTGTCTCGCTCACCTCCTCATCCTCACCGCCATCCCTAGCTTCCTATCTTAATTGCTCTGCCCACAGGAGGACACAGTCAGGCCGGACTCCCTGCCGGCTGTATTGTCAGCACCAGTTTTATTGTAAGGAGCCAATATATAAAGAGAACAGAGGGAGAAAAAAGAGAACATTGTAGAGACCTTTGTTTCCCTTTTAGCGTGGCCTCCCAGCAGAGTTCAGTCCTACCAACAGCTACTGCAGCGAGGAAAGAAAAGAATCTTTGCTTAATGCCTCCCATTTTGAGCTGCTCACGTTTGAAGAACATTCATTCTTCACACTCGTGGTGCGGTAAGTGTTACGCAGTCGGGGACATTTGCTGACACTTTGAAAATGACGCAGAACGTGTAATGACGTTTTATGACAAAGGATGTCAGAAAACGAAAAGGTACATGCTTTTTAAATTTACATTTAAAAAAGAAAAGAAAATGCAAATCCATACTCTCTCTCTGTAAAGTTGTGGTGCAGCCAATTTATTTCCAAAATTGGGGACTGATTTTGTCCATTTCAGCAGCATATCCAGCACACACATGTACAGATTTCTTCCAAAAGACAGACCCATTGTTGGGGTACGACGTGCATCAGAACACTCTCCCCTATTGTACTCTTTGTCAAGACGCATGTCATCACGGATTGACTCATGTAGCCGGGTCAAAAACCCGTCACTGTACTATATCCCCATCCTGATGCATTTTGACGCTCCAGAAAAGTAGCAATATTAGCAGCTAGTGTGTTAGCACACCACGCTACTTTACCTCAACCTGTACTTCAGTCTTTACGGTGTGTCAATACAACACTCTGCATCAGGTGTGCAGTTTTGAACTGTTTGTGTGTTAAGCTGGATTTATAGTGGTGCATGAAGGCGTTACAGCGTAGCCAGTAGGCTGTAGCTACTGTGTGTAGCCGACGTATCTATCAAATAGTGTTGCAGTCGAGACCACCTAAACCGAGACCAAGTCAACACCAAGACCAGAGTGTATCGAGATCAAGACAAGACCAACACTTTGAGGGGTTGAGACCGAGACAAGACCAAGATCACACCAAACAACTGAAACTAGATCCCTGAAACATGCAGTATATACAAAACTAGCTAATATGTATGGCTAATATTCGCTAAATAACTTTGGGTGAGGGGTAGTCTATATCAACGATGTTTCATTTCCAGGATTGCTCAGGTGCTGCCGGAAATTCTGCCGGATGTCCGTCACCTTCCTCTTTCTTTGTGTTGACGTTCTAAACTCCGGTGGATTTATGAGGACTATGGTTAACTGCTCCTCAGATCTCTGCAGGGTAAATCCAGACAGCTAGCTAGACTATCTGTCCAATCTGAGTTTTCTGTTGCACGACTAAAACAACTTTTGAACGTACACATGTTCCCCCAAAACAAGTTCCTTCCTGAGGCTATTTTGCAGAGGTGCCGTGGCTCCGTCTGATTGTGATTGGCTAAAGAAATGCTAATAAACCAGAGCAGGTTGTTCTTCCATCCCAGAATGCTGGTGTGGACTAGCCAGACAGGTCTGGAAATGCGAGACTAGGTGAGGGGGGGAAGAGATTTCTAGCTTTGCTAGCTTTATTCATGCTTCCTTTCTAAATGCAGATAAAAATTTGAGGTGGTCCCAGCTGTCTCAGTCAGCATTACATTGCAGAATGTACACACTGCTTTTCTTTTAGATGTTGTTTTGCAAGTGAACTCCTTATGGTTTAGGTAGTCAAATTGTATTACCGAGGATTTGACTGACATCTGCCAGACAGCCAGAGCTTCTTCTCCCGTCCCCCGCATTCACTTTCTTTGGAGTGAATGTTAAAGGGGGCCGGGAGAAGGGGTTAACAGTAACACATTTCAAACTAGAAATTAGTTAAGTTATTGGTTGCATTTGAAGCAGGAGGTTTTACATCCAATCACAGTAATGATGTTCACACATGAATCAGACAATGCACAGGCAATGTATCCATGCAGTTGTGGTCTTGACTGGTCTTAACCCTTGTGTTGTCTTTGTCTTGTCAAATTTGTCCCGTTTTTTAAAATGTCTATCTCAGAAATATTGGTTCCTTTTTAACTACCTAATTTTAATTACCCAAAAATAACATGGATGATTCCATACATCGCGCTTCGCAAGTACAACAAAAGATAGGATCTCTACTTTCATTGAATTGTGGGTGTTTTATGAAAAAAAAAATGCATTTGAAAAAAACACATTTTTAAAAACCATATCCTTCCTTGAGTGAGTCTAAATAATTCATAATTTCGGTATTAGGTATAATTTCCTATAAATGAGGTTTATTGACCATGAATTCCAAAAATGAAAGTAACCCTGGTAATACGCTGGTATTAGTGGTGTTTGTACATGGTAGTGAAAAGAAGCGTTAAATGTCAGAAGGGTTAAAATAAAATCCAGAGTCCTCTCCGAGACAAGACTAAGTAAAAATGTCGATTCCGAGACCTTCAAAAAGTCTTGAGACCAAGACCGGTCTCGAGTACTACAACACTGGTATGACATAATTAACATGTTGATTTTAAACAATGTAACAATATAAAAAAAAAATCAGAGCTATGATAGATTAATCACTGATGAAAAAATCATTGGTTGCATCCTACTTAATAAACAGTGACTCAATGACAATACAAAATGGTGTTTAGTACTTGTTCATGTGTGCATCGTTAACAGACTCTTCCAGTCAAATATCTGCACATCTGATTTTCATTCTAAACTCAGAACACAGGGATTTAAGCTCTGCTGTTAATCAACTCCTGCTGCACATCTTATTGCAGTTTGTGTTTTCAGCTGTAATTGTTTGCAGCATTTAGAGATAAACCCTCATTTGCAGAGATTCTTTTCAGATACAATGTGGTGTTGATATAATATTCAGTTCTCTGTCATTTTTAATCTTCTTTCTCATTCTTTTCTTTGTTTCCCCCCCCCCCTTTTAGATTACATTTATTTCATCGTTTTTCTTTGGATTCACTGGATTTGGTTTCATTTCTTGACGTGTTTTCAGGTTTGTAGGACGGACAATGTTCTGTTTGTTTGTTTGCAGTTTGAATGAAGAAGTTAGCCTTTAATTCATCATGCACCTGTCTCTGTTTGTGTTCTAATTTAATTTAGGGGATTATGTGTGTGTGTGTGTGTGTGTGTGTGTGTGTGTGTGTGTGTGTGTGTAGTCTGTATTTATGAGACTCAATGTTACAGGTCAGCAGGTTTACATTAACCTGTGTGTGTGTGTGTGTGTGTGTGTGTGTGTGTGTGTGTGTGTGTGTGAGTGTGTGTGTGTGTGTGTGTGTGTGTGTGTGTGTGTGTGTGTGTGTGTGTGTTCCCAATTACTGCATGGATCAGTGGGTATGTATGCATTCAGGTGTACTTTAAAATAATTGAGATTTTTTTCTGTGTGTACATAATGGACTGACCACTGCATGTAACACACACGCACGCACGCACGGACACACACAAGCCCACTCCTCAACATGTTTCCTTGTTTCTGTGCAAACTTCCCTGCAGACAGAAGTTACAAAAAGCAAGAGGAGACACGACAAGAAGACCAAAACATATCAAGCCAACAGAAAAAAGAGCAGATATGAAATATTGATGTAACAAGAGGGAGAAGGAAAGGTGAGAAGAGCAAGGAAGCTCAGGGCTATTTCTCATTGTTTTTTGTCCCTGGAGAGAGAGGGAGGGGAAGGAGGGAGATGACAAAAGGAAAAGAAAAAAAATCTCCAAGCAGAAGAGAGGAGAGAAAAGAAGACGGGAACGGGAAAATATATATTCTTTGCATAATATGTGTGAGACCTGAGTCGAACCTGAGCACATGACAGACAGCAATCAGAAACCTGCGTCACATTCATCACATTCAGCTTTAGTTCTGTGCGACGACTGCAGAAGTAGAACTTACTGCTCACCGGCTCGTGCCAGCTTTTTCGAAAAAAAAAGAAAACAATATCCTGCAAGTTAACCAAATGAGCTGTTAAAGTGTCATATTATTGAAGACTGGGGAGAGAACGTCACCACCAGCGTTGGTAGTTTGCAACTGTCTCTGTAAATAATAGAATTACTGGTGACAATTTAAGACAAGTGTTTATTACTATTTAGCCTACATACTGAGCTGATAGGTACATATAGCAGAAATACAGCATTTAAAGTGCCCATATTATGCTCATTTTCAGGTTCATAATTGTATTTTGAGGTTGTACCAGAATAGGTTTACATGGTTTAATTTTCAAAAAACACCACATTTTTGTTGTACTGCACATTGCTGCAGCTCCTCTTTTCACCCTGTGTGTTGAGCTCTCTGTTTTAGCTACAGAGTGAGACATCTCACTTCTGTACCATCTTTGTTGGGAGTCGCACATGTGCAGGAGCTAGGTAAGGATCACATCAGCTAGCTATCTGTTTCTCCAACTTCAGTCAGTACAAGGCAGGATTAGCTGGGAGACTTCTTCTAAACGAGGGCGCACTTCCAACTTTGCCCCCCCCCCAGTTAGAGCAGTCTAGAACCGGGGGTGACTTGGAGGCAGACTGTTTTGATGTATAAATATCGGTTGTTGTTTCATGTTTTTTATGTACTTTGTGTTTTGTGTGTATGTGTGATTGTACTGCTACCAGTCTTGGCCAGCATACATTAGCCATAGTCATATGTCCATCTCGTCTTTTTATTCCCTACCTGATGGTCCCTTATGGCTCCTCTCAATCACTTTGCTCTCTCTCTCTCTCTCTCTCTCTCTCTCTCTCTCTCTCTCTCTCTCTCTAATGAAACATTGTTTTTCTTGGATTTGTCTTTAAAGAAAACATCAAACGTCCAAGTCTCAGCTCTCTCTCTTATCTTTTTTTGTACTATATTGTGCTCTTTTCATTCTGCCAGTCTCTCCCACGATTGATTATGAGCAGTTTCTCTTTCTGTTCGCCCTCATATTCAAAGTGTTAACATGCGGCTTCATTAGCGACACACTCATTCTTTTACTTTTGTCTCGCTTTTAAATGAGAGGTGACTGAAATCACACACGCACACACGCGAGGACGCCTCGACAGAAGTATTTTGTCTGTCAATTGCAGACATGTCTCCTCTCTTGCTCTCTCTTTCACCCAGCGGAGTGCAAAACACGAGGGAACAAAGAGAGAAAAGTGGAGAGGGAGGAAGGGGTGAAAGAAAGAGAGACAGATGGACATGTAGAGAGAAAGAGAGAGAGAGACAGAGAACAAAACAGAATGAAAATGTCAGATTTGATGTTATTGTCCGCATGTCAGGATTTGCAATCTGCAGCTGGTTTGATTGACAGAAGGGGAGGGCGGGACTTGTTTTTTAACAGCCAAAAGAATAGAAACTAGAAAGCAGAGAGCTAAACCTTCACTGAGGTGGCACAATCATTAACACTTGTTCTTATTGATAGAAATGGTGTTAATCTTAAGCACTTCAATAGTTTAGGTCAGACTTCTGTCCACTGAGTTATAACCCATCAAATGTACTATACAGCCAATGTAATTTGAAGTAATTATTAACCACTGTTCTTCTGGTTTCAGGCTTTCCACCAGATTACAGTAAAAGATCAAGTTGGGTAAGATTTCCTTTCAGTGGGGCCTTGCTCAAACCATGAAAAACAGCCCCAGACAAAAAGTAGAAAGTATTAGGGCTGTACGATATAAAATATCTAATTGCGATTATTTTGACTGATATTGTGATTGCAATATGATTCACGATATTAGAGGGAATGATCATTTTTGTATCGTTATTCTCTTTTTCATAGAAAAATATTAAAATAAAAAAAAATAGTGTGATTTTAGCGAGGATCTATACAAAACAAAGACATTTTCTTTAGTCTGTACGATACGATTTGTAGTTTGACACATATTTTGCCTTTAACAAATATTGCGCCCCCCTGCAATTTGGATATTGCACTAGTCCATATTGCAATTTTGATAAAATTGTGTTTAACTGTGCAGTCCTAGAAAGTATAATTCAATTCAATTTTATTGATAGCATCAAATCATAACAAGAGTTATCTCAAGACATTTTACAGTAGGTCTAGACCACAGTTTATAATTTACAAAGACCCAACAATTCCAGTAATTTTACAGTATATGTCCGCATACTTGCAGCCATATAGTGTGTTACCTGTCTGTAGCATGACATGCCATAAAAGTTTGTAGAATTTCTCAAAGATTTCCTGCAAACAGGTCACCACTATTTGGTGCAAAATGTGTTTAAGAATTAGAGCAATTTATGTCAACTACAATCAGCTACAATACAATATTTGGCAAGTTGTTACAGGTTATAAGTTGTTATTGTGCTATTTAAATACTTTGGGTACCCATATTTGGTGACCATTGGACAATATTTTGTTAAATTCCAAATAGATGACCTGTGTTTGAGGGGGGGGGGGGTGGTCACTTGTTGATGGGACATGTCATGTACAACAAGTAGAGCTTCAAACCACATGTGCACCCATTGGAACTGGGATGGTATCAGTATGTATTTAGCAGTAGTTTTAGTAACTGAACTGTAAAAAATGTCAGCTTTTGTGAGTTTTATGAGCATCCAACATCTGGCTGGGAATAAAGAAAGTCTGTCTCGTTGAACTTAAATTGTGAATGCAGTTAAACTGTGTCATGCTTTTATTCATAACATAAGAGTCAACTGAGCTTGAAACTAAATAAATCCATAAATCCATTAAACAATAAAGCCAAACACATTTAAGAGTTCACAATATCCCAAAACTCAAAGAGCTCTGAAGTCAAACCTGAGGCGAGAATTTCCTCTGAAGAGGGTTTCAAAAGCTTGATTCCAAAATAAAAGCTCCAACATTTGGAAAAAAAAAGTGACACCACCTTTTGGACAATTGACAAATAATCAAGGTACTTTTAACATTAAAAGTCAGAAAACTTGTGTCCTTGTTTGATGACAGACTTTACACACAGGATCATACCATAATTCCTCAAATAAAAACCGGTAGTCAATTAAAAGCCGGGCCTCTGATAGTGGCCGGGGGGCGTGGTCGACACAGACAAATAAAGGCCGGCCTTAAATTAAGGCTGAGGAAAAATTAGTGTGGATAATCTGCTAAGTGCCTTTCATATAATATTAAGTAAAAATAAAATTCAAGTTCTGGTGCTAGTCACTAGCACCAGAACTTGAATTTGACTTTTCAACAACAAAAAGAAAAGAGTTTTAAAGTATGCGGAGGAAAGCAAACTGACACAATGGTGGTGTTTGATTAATTCTGACCCAAAATGCTTTGTCGCTCTTCTGGCTGTTGTTGTATATGGTGATATTTTTGCAAATGTTTTTAAAAAAAATTATGATCTCTGTCCACTGGAACTCTATGGCTTTTCATTTAAAACAGTTTACTTAAAACAATTATACTTATCAAACAGATGGAATTAGAAATAAAGACCTGCCTCTAACAAAAGCCTGCTTCAAATAAAAGCCTGGTACCTTCTGCAGTTCAGGTAAATAAAGGCCCCGGTTTTTATTTGAGGAATTACGGTATTTACTTCAGAGACTCACTACATGACTAATGTTTTCCTCCAGAATGGAAAGAAAGTGTTTCAAATTCAACTTAATTTTCTTTATATTGACTCCTGAGCATTTTCATTACTTCTCTATTAGATTGGACAGAATATGTGAGGAGGAGAGGACAGCTTTAATCCAAATACTGGAGCTTTCTGAAAAAAACCTCAAGACAAATTCAAACACAATGAAGGTGTAATTAGGCCTGTAACAATTATGTAATAATTGTTATACTGTCAGTTTTACGTAATCATGGTTTCTTTGTTTAACCGCAAGTAATTGCTAACATAAGCTAATGTCCTAAGGTATGACTGTTGATGGTAATTGTTGATTTTGTTTAGATATGCCAAATTGTCATTATATAAATGATTATTGGTCGGACCACTGAGCTACAGCTTTGCTAGTTGTTGGCATTTGGGGGGGGATACAGTTAGAAAGCTGTTTTATGATAATAAAGAGGCGTGTTTTACTTTATAGGCTATGTATTTGTCTTATTACATAATCTGGGTCACATGACAGTGACAGTGATGATATATAACAAAAAGATGTATCTGAGATTCATTCAAAACTTTAATTTAACCAAAAAATGTTTTTAAATTTGACTGAAAGACACAATTATATAGTTGATCGCAATTATTTCTGAGACAATTCATTGTAGAGCAAAATTTTGAATTGTAACAACTCTAGGTGTACTGAATAAAATGGGTTTTCTACAAGCTTATTCCATTATTTTCTCTCCTGAAGAAAAAAGCCTCTGAAAACTATACACTAGACTTTCCTCACGCTGGAGGCGAACAGTGAGCAGGGTGAAGCCCGGCGAGTCGAGTCCAGAGAGGAACGAAACTGTGTGCAGCTCGGTGATTGATTTATCAGGCCTATTCCTTCAGAGCCTCATTTCTCACTCCAAACAGGAGAGCGCTGATCAGACCTGGGTGTAAATCACCAACACAAACACAACCACGCACAGTTCAAATGGCTGTAGGCTGAAATAGCTGTACTTGTGAACAGCCTGACAGTGTGCTGCCTTTAGCAGCTTATCCATTTATTGATGAAGTATGTTTTATGTTTTGTGTCTCTCAGAGTCGCTGCCAACATTTCGGATTTGTTCATCGGCCTGATAAACAGCATGCATTTCAGGGTTGGAGGTGCTGGCAACTGCAAGATAAACACGTAATCAGACAAAACCAAAGTGTTTCTGAGATGGCACACTTAACCCGCCAACGTCAGTGTCTCTCAGCGTCAGATACCGACGCAAAAACACATTGGCTTTTGCCGCTCTAGCTGCTGGCCACTCCCCCTCTCACACTGCACACTGAGTGAGCCCTTTGGCAGCTAAAATGTGACATACACGTCAGACCCACAAAACCTGCATGCCACACGCAGAATGCTTCACAACAGTGGGGGGGGTGTTAGCGCCTTTGACTCTTTTCCTGCTTTCAACGTTAGCTACATGATTGCTGGATATACCAAACTTACTTTTCTTCACTTCCCTGGAGCATGAGAGGATAACGTTAACTGAAAGAAACATCGTGACTCTTTTCTGTATTTTTCCGCTAAGAGGAAACTCAACAAAAAGCCATTTGCCAACACTAAATATCAAACAAAAGCCAGACACTATATAGTATTAAGTTGCTGTGAGCTGTAGCCTATATTCACCACTTCTAACCAGAGGCAAAAACTAAAGTAATCTCGGAGATTATTCCTTCACAGCGCTGTGCGATGCGAGAAGATGTCAGAGCTGAACTGGGCAAACACAGCACTTTTCATCAGACTCACCGCGGGTTAATTAAGTCTACTGCTAACTAATAACATTACCGTCACCAAAATACCCCCGTAAATCAAATCCCCTACTTCACCGTTAACTGTCAAGCCACTAAACCTGTATTCTCTCTCTCACACACACACACACACACACACACACACACACACACACCGGTTCTGGTGGTTGATTAACGCAGATCTGTGCTGAGTAGCTCTTATAACGGGCCGGGTGGGTAGCGCACTGCCATGAGTCCATGAGGCTAATGTCTGATTACTCCACATTGTCATTGTGATATTTTGTGATTACATTCTGAATCTGCAACGTTCTCTTGTCAGCTAAATCAGTAAGCTAGTAGTTGGGTATACAGGGGAGTTGCATATGAAGTGGTTTGGGGTCCTTCTGTAATTAATTTTATGGGTATAATTTGGTTTTGATGAATTCTACAAGCAGCAATACCACAGGCCAAGCAATCGGCCTGTTCCAAACGGGCCCATTTTCAAGGGGCACTGCACTAGTTCAACTTAAACTGCAAGAGGTCCAGTAAGTCAACCCCCCACCCCTGCTGAGGTTCGAACAATTCCATACCTACAAATATGCTTTTTCTCATGCTTTTTGCCTGACTAAAGGAATCATTTTTACTGAACAATGTAGCCTATGGTAGGGGTGCATAATATATCGACTCAATATCATTATCGCGATACCACGTTGCGCAATATTATATTGAAAGTGTCAATAAGTATGCAATATTTTTTTATATTTATTTGTATTGTTTCTAATATGTCCTGTTCTGTAGACATGCTCTTTATTTATTGTTTTTACACTGTACAACCAGTAAAACATGTCCTGTTCTGTAGACATGGTCATTCATTATTTATTCATGTTTTATCAATCAAATATGACTTTCACTTGAAATAAACCTTGTGTTGTAAGAAAACTTGTTTTATTTGTTATGAATCTATTTTGATGCGTTTTCCCATACTTTCTGTAATTTTACATATGTTAAAAAAATATTGAAATTAATATCGATATCGCAATATTCATAATCAATATCGCAATATGACATTTTGTCAATATCGTGCAACCCTAGCCTACGGTGTTCTTAGTTTTACAGTAACATGTTTTGGGGATGCCCTTTCCAAAACGACAGAACATTGTTTTCTCCTGTCTTCCAGGTTCCTTTGGTAAAGTTTTTTGGTAAAATAAAAAATCATTAATGAACTCAAAAATACAGTGTCTATATTGAACAAACTATGATGAATGGAAAAACAAAGTGCCATCAGCTGTTGTAGCTGTAAGGGGGATTTCTTTATTTCTTTCTTTTAAAGTGTCCATATTATGAAAGAAAATCACTTTTTCTGGGATTTGGGGTGTTATTTTGTGTCCACACACATACAAACTTGGAAAAAAAAACATCCATGCTGTTTTGAGTGAGATACAGGTTTCTGAATGTAACCTGCCTTCAGTCTCCGAGTGAACTGTTCAAAATCTGCAGGACTTTCTACGTCATTAGCCGAAACGAGGGGGCTAACCCTCGTTCTCAATGGCAAAACACTGCTACAACACACACAAGTTCATAATCTACAAAAGAACTACTTACACGTCCCTGTTCTGCAGGTATTCCACGCAAAGTTGGAAGTGCGCCCTCGTTTAGAAGAAGTCTCCCGGCTAATCCTGCCTTGTACTGACTGAAGTTGGAGAAACAGATAGCTAGCTGATGTGATCCTTACCTAGCTACTGCGCATGTGCGACTCCCACCAAAAATGGTACAGAAGTGGGATGTCTCACTCTGTAGCTAAAACAGAGACCTGAACACACAAGGTGAAAAGAGGAGCTGCAGCAATGTGCAGTACAACAAAAATATGGTGTTTTCTGAAAATTAAACCATGTAAACCTATTCTGGTACAACCTCAAAATATAATTATGAACCTGAAAATGAGCATAATATGGGTGCTTTAAGTTCATGTCTTTCTTTTCCATCTAAGTGTTTCACACACGGCATCCATTTCTCCATCTGTAAAGGGCTGCATCCCTGTGTAATGGCTCTATTTGGAACGACAGCTTTTCTTCCAAATATGGTATGCTCATGAATATTTAGATGAGCTGCTGTTTGTGTGTGCGCAGCTTGCGAGCCGCGGCCAAAATAAAAAGTTTCAACACATTCATTACAACTAGTGTTGTTGTAACGTTACCCTTGGGACATAAAAAATGGGGGGGAGAAAATCCTACAGCGAGATAGACAGATGTTTTTTCTCGGGGGACTGAGGTCATTTGGGGCAAATAGATTCTGTTTTCTTTCTCCTAAACTTACAAAATTAGATCACCAGTTTACACATCTGTCCAGGGTTTGTCTAGACAGTTTAGAATTTGCTCAAAGACTCGGGGGCAACCACTTGAGTCACAAGGTCAGACTGCGTGTACAAAAAAAAAAGACTATTGAATCTAGCTTGGTGTGTGGTGTTGCATCATGTTTTTATTTGGGGAGTGTGAGTGTATGCTGTCTAATAGATGGTTCAGGGCTCCACAGGTTAGGCTTAACCGGCTGCAGAACTCTGTTATTTCACAGTGGACCTGGTTGTAAACAAGCGATATGCAAGTAGCCAGAACATGCAACACAATGGTTCAAACTGTTTCCGAGCTGCTGCTGTGTGGCTCGTTGTGATGTTGAGATGATGATGATGTCTATGCCGGACAGTGAATTAGTAGCATTGAAATCCACTGCAACTGTTGGACCTGGATATCTACTGTTTAGCTCTATCCTAATCTACTGTATATTGTTCTTCTGGAGTCAAAAATTACTTCTTCCACCACTGACACACACACACACACACACACACACACACATATCTGACACACACACACACACACACACACACTTACACACAGACACACACACACGCACAGATCAGGAGGAGACAGATCAGAGAGTGTGTGAGTTCAGAGAGCTCAGAGAGAGAACTAGAATTCACAGCAATACAAATGTTCCTCTGGGCTTGGAACATAAAGTTCACACATTGAGGAGAACGTTTCTGAATGTGTTTGTAGGAATGATATCAAGAGAGAGAGACCAAAAGAAAAAGACAAATCTGCGTGTGTGTGTGTGTGTGTGTGTGTGTGTGTGTGTGTGTGTGTGTGTGTGTGTCTGTGTGTGTGCACCTGCAGGGTACACGCTAATAGCATGCATCACTGAAGCGCACACAGAGATAAACTAACAAACCCTGTGCAGGCCCGAGTCCATGTTCTGTCCTAGATTACACCATCTATCTATATCTATCTAATATATCTATCCATCTATCTGCATTCATCCCTCCATCCCTCCGTCACCAGTTTCCTGCTGTTAATTTACTTACTGAAACCATGAGGAGAATATGAAGGTTAACATAAACTTGGTAAATCTGAAAACTACAAACAAAAACGGAAAATGTTCTGAGGCCACGACTGAACTTTATGCATCAGTAACTCACTGATGACATGTATTTCGCTGCCATTTAGCTGGTACGACTAGTGGAGTTTGGACTGACCAATAAGAATTATAAGACTTAATAGGGCTGATTGACTTTATTGGCTTATTTATTTCACAGGATGGTCGCCATATGCCACATATTGCTGCTGCAGTCTCAATCATATGAGAGTTGTTGTCGCACTCTGTGGGCCCGTTTTTAAACGATCTAAGCGCAGGAAGTGCCTGGCGCAGGTGCGTTTAGGGCGTGTACGAATCCACTTTTGCTAGTTAGACGGCAGAAAAAAGGGTCAGTGTCATCTCCCACTGTGATTTATTGTGCTCTTTATGATTATCGATTTGTTATCATGTATTAATTCATACGGCCTGTGAAGCACTTTTTGACTCTGTCTGTGATAAGTGCTATATATATATATATATAAACTTTTCCTTACTTTACTTAAATATGCATACGATAGCTGCAGATTCTTATGACTCTGATTGTTTGGTGCCGTTTGAATACACAAACCTGAGTTCACTACAGCGTCTTTGCACATCTGCACATTAGGGCTGAACGATTAATTGCATTTTCGATAATATCGCGATATGTTAAAACGCGATTTCCTAATCGCAAAGGCTGCGATTTGGTCACAGGACTCGCGAGAGCAAATCAGTCTGCACTCCGCAGAGAAAGCATCAACTTAGCACGCTAACGCTACGTCGTACCTTGAACTGATTTCTGTCATTCAAACAACTCTGAGTTGTAGATTCAAACTTTTACAGCCATTTTAATAAAATGAAGGGTTTTATTCTGGTTCGAGTCCATACGTGCAGTTAATGAATACAGACACGCAGAACTGAAGGCTCGGTTGGCAACTAGCTCTGATTAGCGGTTAGCTCCGGTTAGCTCCGGTTAGCGGTTAGCTCCGTTATAAAGATATGGAGTGGAGGAGCTGCCACTGAGAGGGGTAACAACCAGACTCTGATAAATGACGTTCGGGGAGCTTTCACAGCAGCGTGGCCGCGGTGTTTCAACGGTTTTATTAGTACAGTTAATCCCACGGCAAGAACACCAGCAACTAGCTAACGTAACGATAGCCTCTCTGAACAAGTGCACACGGCAGCACGCAACTTCCCGAGGGGGAGGGGCTGGAGGCAGCTCCTCTCTGTGCACTGTAAAAAAAAAAAAATACACTGTTGTGTGTGTGTGTGTGTGTGTGTGTGTGTGTGTGTGTGTGTATATATACTATAATTTTACTTTTTTAACTGTCTAGTGTGTAATTGTGTGTTGTTCATACTATAAAATGATTTATTGTTTGTCTTTGTTGAATAATACAGAAGACAAAGAGCTTAAAAAAATAATCAAATCGAAATCGCAATATTTGGGAAAAAAATCGTTCAGCCCTACTGCACATTGCACATCGACAGCGTGGCATTTCCAGAGATGGAAAGAGACTATTACTGCAATATAACCAGCATACAACCTCACCAGACAAGAACAATGCCAACGTTTTTTGGCAACTATGGTGAAGGTTGGGGAAAGATCAGTTAAAACCACAAACAAAGGACATAAACACCCATCCGCCACTATGACTGCAACGCCCGTATTTTCCATCTCGCTACATAAAGGACACTCTACTTTCTTTGCCACTGAATGTTGACATTGGACACAAATCACGAGGTCCAGAATCATTCAATATCACACGGACCAGGAGCCAACCATCAGCCAGGATTCACACCACATATGGACTGTAATTGCTAAGGTTTGCAGCTGCACATGCAAAAGCATGTAGACTGATGAAAGAAGCATGTAGGAGCCCTCAGTTAAAATCCCTCCGTCTGACTTTAACCGCCTAAAAAAAACATAAAACTAGGGCTGGGCAATATATATATCAATATTATATCGACATTGATTTATGAGGCTAGATATCATCTTAAATTTTGGCAATCGTAATATTTCTTTTCCTGGTTTTAAAGGCTGCATTACAGTCAATTAATGTCATTTTCTGAACTTAGCAGACTGTTATAGCTGTTCTATTATTTGGGTTAACACACTTGTTGTTTGGTATCCACATCACTGATGATTATTTATCAAAATTCTCATTGTGTTAATATTTTGTGAAAGCACCAATAGTCAATCCGACAATATCGAAATTGATGTATTTGGTCAAAAGTATCGTGATGTTTGACTTTTTCCATATCGCCCAGCGCTACATAAAACCCGCCATTCAAAATGTTAATATACAGTTCGCAATCCATCAGCTGATAATGATCAAATTCAAATGGGGATATGGAGATGTTCTGATTGAGCAGTTAATTTGGAGCAAAGGGCTGTAAAAAGAGATGAACTTTCTTGATCCCTAAGGAGAAACTGGGTCATTACCGCGGCGCTGCATGAGGCTCGGAGCGAGCAGCGAGGTGCTTTCACTGTTCAGGAGGCAGAGGCTGTTTATACATATAACACTGCTGTTCCACTTGAAATTATGTGGATTGGATTTGTGTTGTATGTATGTACCATGTGTGTCATCATCCATCCATCCATCCAGATGGGGGGAAAGATGTGCTCTGAAAGAATGTCAGGAAAATGCCTAAAATACGAGTGTACAGTGTTTTGCTTCGTGTATGACTGCATACAGTTAGAGACGTGAAAAGGTTTTGTGATGACAGGATTGCTTTCAACACGCATAGGCGCACAATCAGGCATCAGTCGGGCTTTTCAGTTAGCTTTGCACACAAGTCTGCTTTTGATTGCTTTACAGACTTAACTGGTGAAAAGAACCAAGCAATTCTAAATTTAAAACTGCGTCTGCTCCTGCTCTGCCTTAATGAGTTATCAGCTGACGTCTTTAGTTTCCACAGTAATAGGCTGTGTGTTCTCAGCAGTGGTGCCTGCGGTTTCCGACAGTTGCATTACACAATTACAAAACAAATAACTGATGATATATCATGAAATTAGAATTAACATAGTCAAAATTGCCAATTATTTCACAATGAATTAATTAGTGTGTAGGCTGCGGTTTTGGAATCTATATTTAATTTAGCGCTGATGCTGGAACCTCACAATCTGTCAATTTAATGGCTGCAGGTTTGGTTTCGGAACTGATGAGATGTTCACTGGCTGACGAACCAAAATTATATATGAGCTTTGGTGTGTGTTGGTATGCGTGCATGCTTCTATCATTCATCATTGAGTCTGTGAATTCATTATCTATGCATAGTGGCATACTTCAATGTGTGTGTGTGTGTGTGTGTGTGTGTGTGTGTGTGTGTGTATGTGTGTGTGTGTGTGTCCACCTGCAAGGCTTATATCATGCATCACTGCAGCACACACATGAACTTAACACGTGCAAACTTCATGAACTGTCCTACATACAACCCACACACATAGACACACATAGACACGCACACGCACGCGCGCACACACACACACACACACACACACACACACACACACACACACACACACACAAACACACACACACACACACCCCTGTTCAGAGTATGGTTAAGGAGTTGATGAGAAGCTCGTGTCAGACTTGTCAAACTTTTAAAAGCAACATCCTTCCACCCCTCCAACGCAACCCACCTCCATTTTAAGTGAACAACTGAAAGCAAAAGCAGAAAGACAGAGACTGTAAACAGAGACAGAAAGAGAGAGCAAGTGACAGAGACAGATTGGATGACAGGGGTAGCTAGCAGGAAATGCTATATCCCTTAACACACACACACACACACACACACACACAAAATGTGATTGACAGCTCCCTCAAGGCCTGTAGTGAATTATTCAGCACAGTCTGATGGGCCGACAGACAGGAGAGCATACAGAGACAGAACATCAGTCAGAGACACAGGCAGAGAGGACAGACAGATCGTGAGACAGGCAGACAGAGAGAGACATACAAACAGATAGGCAGCCAGAAGGCTGTGGATCATCAAAACCTCCCTCCAGGCAGAGTTTTATTCATAATCAATACCTCTATTGAATTTTACATAAACCTATGTGCATTTTTACAGTCCCAGGATTTTAAATTCTTAAAGAGCCACTTTTTGAAATTGAACGTGTTCCTTCACATGCGGCTGTAAACCACGAGGGAGAAAAGTTGCAACCCAAAACAAACGGACATTTAGAAAAACAGAAAAATGGGTTCAAATATCCAATTTTTAATTTTGAACTGTTTTTCCAGTTTTTTATTCAGAGGATCAGAAATTGAGAAAATTACAAAATTGCGTCTGGGCTCCAATTAGTCAATACTGCAATGGTATTCTCTCCCTCTACTTTGTGAAATATGCAGGTCATTAACTGCATATGGACCAAAAAAAAAACAAACTGATAGACTTTGGGGTCAGAGGTGCTTGCAACTGATGGTTTCGAGTGGGGGGGGGACGTAGCTAGGCGGAACGAGCGAGAGAATACCATTGCAGTATTAAATAATTGGAGCCCAGATGCAATTTTGTAATTTTCTAAATTTCTGATCCTCTGAATAAAAACAGAAAATTGGAAAAACAGTTTAAAGATCCAATTTTTTAATTTATCAAGGCGGAAAAAAATGAAAAATTGGATATTTAAACCCTTTTTTCTGTTTTTCCAAATGTCCGTTTGTGCTTAGAAAATTGAACTGATAAGCGTTACACTGACCAGTTAGCCTCAGTCAGATTCAGTACATTGGTTTACAGAGTCTTAATCACATCCTGCTGCTGCTGCTGCTGCTTCACGGTAAAAGTCTTTCAGGTAGGCAAAATGATTATAGCTTAAGGTTTTTTTTTGTGAAACAACTGCAGGTGATTTTCTTTGTTAGTTACAGTAAAATGGATAAGAACGAGGATAGAGGATAAGACAGACCCTCCAGCCTGTTTTGCTTGTACCTCTACAACATTTCATGGACCTGCTAACATTTTTCCTTTTTATGGTCATTCTTCTGACTCCAATATCCTGTATCCTGGGGCAACCAGCGTTTAAAGAGTCTCTGAATGACGGGCCCCGAAATTAAAATGAAAAGTAAGAGCAATAATCACAGAGATTCACTTCATTTGTGAATGAACAGTGAATGAATGTGAATAACCCTAACCAGGCATGAGACTGATAGGCGACAAGTCCCTTAAGGGAAAGTTGAGAAGAACTTTGAAGAGAGATAGGGAACGCACACACACACACACACACACACACACACACACACACACACACACACACACACACACACAAATGATTCAGCGTATTGACATGGAGGCTGCCAGTTAGCCACTCGGGCTGATTATTAGCCGCAGCCGGACGGACACGGTTAACGGTCAGTCCACCTTAGCTGAGTGACCATTTGGAACCGATCCAATAACGAATGGGATTGATTGATCTGGTCTAGCACAGGCAGGAACCAATCGGATTGTCCTAAAAACTGCAATGCTGGCCGAATATTGAGGTCCAAGCTGCAGGCTGATGCTTTGTTAGTCTGTCCACCTGTCTGTCTGTCCGGGCTCCGTCTCCCTACCAGGCTTTCTGTCTGTCGCTCTGTCTGTCTGTCTGTCTGTCTGTACAGGCTCTATCTTCCTACCAGGCATTTTGTCTGTCTGTCTGTCTGTGTGTACGGACTCTGTCTCCCTACCAGGCTTTCTGTCTGTCTGTCTGATTGTTTGAAGATATTTCTTTCAAAACCTTTTAAAACAGGAAAAGGGGAATGTCTGAATTGCATATCTTATAACAGATGGGGATGATGGGAATGCCACCTCTCTGTAGTATAATGCAATAAAGTTCAACACCACAAACTACATCCTTCAAAATACATTTTAAAGGGTTAAAATTCTGCAGATTAATTAGTTTTTGGTAGTTATGATCAGGACTGATGTGGGTATCGTTTTCGGGACATTCAACAACGTTATCGCATATTTTCCTCATATCATGCAGCCTTAGTTTTTTTCACAAATAAACGTCAGATGCATTATGTAAATAAACTGCCATTTAAAGGGTTTACATTCTGAAAGTGGATGAATGTTTGGTAGTTGATCAGGATTGAAGTTGATTAGAAATTCTTACTTATGAATATTTAATATTTTGGCAGTTTTTTCATGTGGACATTTTTGTCACCAGAGGAACGTTTTTAACCCTTCGGGTCAAATTTGACCCATTTTTTTCAGAAAGTTTCTATATCAGAAATGTTTCTTTCAACCAAATTGTCAAAAATAATAACGTGCATGGTTCCGTATAACACTCTTCACAAGTAAAATTAATGACCAGTTCACTACTTTCATTGAATGTGGGCGTTTCATTCAATTTTCATTTTCATTTGAAGAAAATAATTGATAAAAGAACGTTGAAAAAAGTGACAAAAATGAAGAACAAAACCGTCAAAAGCACAGAAAAAAATCGACAAAGAACTCCAGAAAAGTGACAAAACGTCAGAAAAAGTGACAAAAATGTCAGAAAAAGCTTCAAAAACGTGGTAAAAAAAAGAAGAACAAACGTCAAAAAAACACCGGGAAAAGTGACGTAAGCTTCTTACGGCTTAAATTTAAAATTTTTACCCAGAAAAACAAAAAGATGCATGGCTGACGGGAAGACAACACAAGTGAGGCACCAAGGTTAATCAACCATGCGTTTTTGAAGCTTTTGCTGATGTATTTTTGTCACTTTTTTCAATGTTTTTGTTGACTTTTTCTGGGTTTTTTTTACGGTTTTGTTGTTTTTCCCCACGTTTTGTGTCACTTTTTTCAACGTTCTTTTATCAATTTCCTTTCAAATGCTATAAAATTGAATGAAACACCCAAATTCAATGAAAGTAGTGAACTGATTTTTACTTCAGTATTTTACTTGTGAAGAGCGTTTTATGGAACCACCCATGTTATTTCTTTTTGACAATTTGGTTGAAAGAAACCCAAATTTCTGATATAGAAACTTTTTGAAAATGGGTCAAATTTAACCCGAGGACAACAGGAGGGTTAAGACCGCGCCCATGTCGTTTAAATAGCAAATGCACCTGCGCCCATCTTTGCGCCGATGGGCGTGCTGGTCTTACAGGGAGGTGCGTTCAGGTGAATTCTTGGCGTATTGCTATCTTGAGGCAGCGGGAAGCGATCGCGCCATTGACCAACAGAAACCTGGTCTAAAGTCAATAACGCAGCATTTCATTGTTATTTTAACAGCGCATTAGTAAAATGTGCCTAGGCTCGTGTACAGCGCGTGCAACACTATGCTTGTTACACACACAGGGATGCGCAGCATACGAACAAAAGCAAAAGATTAAAAATACTAATATTACAACGTGAAATAGCTTTTAGAGCGGATCAGTTTCTTCCCCAGAAAATCTCTCATCCTACTTAGCAAATCGGCCGTCATAACAGCAACGCGCCAATGTACAAACGCGCCTGGCTTTTAAAGGGAATGGGAGATGACACTCTGATTGGTTTATTGCATGTTACGCCCAAAACAAACCTATGAATTAATGAAGACACTAAGTACAACCCTCTTGAACCACGCGCCTGACGCACAAACCGTTTATTTCCGCCGCTAAACTAGCAAGAGTGGATTCATACACGCCCTAAACGCACCTGCGCCAGGCGCTTCACGCCGTGGGCTTAGATGGTTAAAATTGGACCCACAGTGTACTTGTAATCAGTTAAAAATCCTTTAAAATATAACATCAATTAATCCTTTTACACTTTGTGACACTCAGCAAAATAACTGTGTAAAGTGACTTGTGATTAGGTGCTAAATTCGCTTCCTGAGCCAACCCACACTCTCTCAAAGTACTTCATCTGTTTCTGCTTCAGTTAGAGATTTGCAATAATTCTCAGAATGCCTTTCACAACCCTCAGATAAAGGGATGTGACCTTGCTGCTTTTCAGCTGTGGATTTTAAATGGAGATGGAGGCGATATCAACGGCAGAGCGAGTGTCTCCGGCCGAGAAAAGGTGAGTCGACCTTGATTCAAACCTCAACCTGTCTGCACGCTGCAATGCATTATGGGCTCTGTCTTGCTCCCGCGGCTGTTGTCATGTGCATCCCTTTTGAGATGGACTAATCCCTCCACCATTGATTGATGGACACAAAAACTCGATGTTTTACATTACTGAATAATCCCCTGCTCTCACACTGCCGGAAATATCTGGACTGGAAGTTCAATTATTGTAATATTCAGGTAAAAAGGTGTAATCATCGCTAGCTGATCTGTTTCCTTATCAGCATTTACATGGATTATGCTTTATTGACTCACTAAAAGATGCAAACTTCACAAAATTCAGCAAAAAAAATGTCCTTAATCCAGTGATTTCAAGGACATGGGGCATGTTTACTGAAACCTCTCAAGGAAACGGATCTCACTTCAGTGTGGTTTTATGTTTTTTATCGCAATTTAAATCCCAATATGTGGCAAAATCCTCCAAGATTAATTTGAAGTCCACAGGGTCAGTTTTTTTTCACTATAAACAGTCTCCGTATTAACACGTTTAGCCAGCAGGACAGAAACACAAGGCGTTGCTCATCTTCTCTGGATGAAGACAGGTTAAATACAGAATAAAGATGCATCTAATACTTCCGACTATCTATCCTGGGTGGGTGGATGGATGGATAGATGGATAGATGGATAGATGGATAGATGGATAGATACTTTATTGATCCCCAAGGGGAAATTCATGGTCCCAGTAACTTAAAGACATCACACACAACATACACATACATCATAAACAGGATGCTAAAATAACAAATCCACATGAATAATATGGACAATAAAAGAAAACATACTAAATAAAAAATCCACATGAATGTACTGAGGGATGTATAAGCATGAGATGCTTGCAGTAACAGGGCAGGGACTGACCCTGTGATTCAGTATGCATGGTAAGGTGCTCTATGAGAGTGTGTGTCACAAATAAGTCCAATAGTGCAAGCATAAAGTCTAGAGACCAGCATTAAATATGGACAATATAAGAGAATAATGTAGACATAGTAATATAAAAACTATAGCAGTGCAAGGATAAAGTTAAAAAAAAAAAAGACAGCATTAAATATGGGCATTATACGGGAATAAAGTAGACAGTAGGATAGACACAAATCAACAGTCAATATTAGAGGTTTGAAGTAATAGGGTTACAGCCATTGTTCAAGTATTAAGTTAGACCTCAGTCCAGGCTGGGTGAAGGAGGGAGGGACGGGGGGATTGTGCATATGGGCTAATATAGCCAGTAAACAGTGTAAACAGTGTTAGCAATAAACAGTGGGCCAGTGGACAGTCAGTGCATAACTATTGTTATAGGAGATAGTGGAAGTGGTGGAGAGGGAGGAGAGGCAGACAGACTAAAGAGAGAGTCTGAGGCAGACAGACAGACTAAATCACATTTACACTGCAGAAACTAAAGAAAAAAAATAACACATACCTTTTGTAAAGCTGCAACTAACAATTACTTTTGTCTGCCGATTATTTTCTTAATTAATAGTTTGGTCTATCAAATGTAGCCAAAATCTTCCGGGAACAGAGATATTAAGATTAAAACAATATAAAAGAGAGACAGGCAGCAAATACTCATATTGCAAAAGCTATGACAACGTGTTGGGACGACCTTTGTGTACATTTGGTTTCATGCTTTGGAGTCTGGCCCTCTCCTGATTCAACCTAGTCTCGCTTTGCCAGACCTTCCTCCACAGCCCTAATAAAATTGAAGAGCACCAACCTCCTGTGCTTCAAAGACATTACACTGTATTTATATTTGAAAAAAAACAATTTATTTTTGTCCTGATAGTCTCGCTTTGCCAGACCTTCCTCCACAGCGCTGCGGAGGAGGGTCTGGCTAGTCCACAGAGCATTCCGGGATGGGAGAAAAACTTGCTCTGGTTTATTGGCATTTCTTTAAAGCAATCACAATCATCTTGGGCGGCGCTAAGCGCCGGACGGAGCCACGGTGCCTCTTCAAAATAGCCTCGGGAAGGAACTTGTTTTGGTGGAACATGTGTACGTTCAAAAGTTGTTTTGGTCGTGCAACAGAAAACTCAGATTGGACAGATAGTCTAGCTAGCTGTCTGGATTTACCCTGCAGAGATCTGAGGAGCAGTTTACCATAAATCCACCGGAGTTTAAAATGCCAACAGAAAGAAAGCGGAGGGTAACGGACATCCTGGCAACCCCGGAAATGGAACGTCGTGGATATAAACTAGTTTCAACATGACTATCCTGTCTAGGTGCACACAACAAGGTCCATAAAGTAATGACCTGCACAGAGTGCGGATCTCAACCTCATCTAACACCTTTGTGATAAACTGGTCTGGCGACTGTGAGCTAGGGCTGGGCAATATGGCAAAAAAAAATGTCACAATATATTTTCCCATTTTGATCGATATTCATCATGCTATTATTTGTTTGCTGATACTGCCCGTTCGAAGAGTTTCCCGAATGAAGCCGGAAGAAACCAGAGGTTTAATTTAGGGCTGCAACTAACGATTATTTTCATAGTCAATTAATCTGTCGATTATTTTCTCGATTAATCGATTAGTTTTTTGATCTATAAAAATGTCAAAACATGGTGAAAAATGTGGATCAGTGTTTCCCAAAGCCTAAGATGACGTCCTCAAATGTCTTGTGTTGTCCAAAACTCAAAGATATTCAGTTTACTGTCACAAAGGACAAAAGAAACTAGAAGATATTCACATTTAACAAGCTGGAATCAGAGAAATCTTATTTTTTTTAATAAAAAAATGACTCAAACGATTAATCGATTATCAAAATAGTTGGCGATTAATTTAATAGTTGACAACTAATCGATTAATCGATTCATCGTTGCACCTCTAGTTTAATTACATTATACATGTACATTATACATTACATTATAGTTTATTAACATATAAAATAAATAAAAAACATGCGTTTACAATATTCAGCACGTTTTTGTTGAGGAATCACATGATTACACATTCACATAATGAGATGCCCCACCGATGGGTGGAAAATCACAACAAAAAGTATCCGAAATACCTGAGATTTCATACTCTGCCAAGCTGCTACAACGCAAAATGATGACAAATGTTCTCAGGTGACTGACCCGAGCTAACAAATTCCAGCAGTGAGAATTAAAATGCATTTCACGTCAGTTTCATACTATAAGATTTGACTTTGTTCAACAGATCCTGGAGTCCAGTTGTGAATCGAGAAGACGAGACATTTTGCAGTTCACATTGATGAGAAGATCAGATGGAGAGAGAAAAAACTGCAATGAGAATGTTCAGCTGCAGGTAAAACTCTCCACAGACGCTAAATAAAATCTCAGCTCACCACATTTAAAAACTGGAGTCAGACTCAAATCCCAGTCACGCTGAACACCGCCCAACTCTCCCGGCAGCAACTATCACATTAAAACCAACTAATTCTCATTCTCCAGCTCTCAGCATCTTATTGTTGTTCATTAATGCAGTTCATTACTGAGTCTGCATGCAATTATACTCGTGTCAATTCCCACATGCTCTATTTCTGTATAGTTGGTGTAACATCCTTTTAAAAAAAAGAGTTTTCTTGTCTTCTTTCTCTACCATCACAGAGAGGACAGAGGTCAGCTAGTTAATGGGCTCGAGGACAATTCAGCAGGGGTATGCTCATTTACTCACCCTGAGAAGTGATTTCAATCCTCTAAGGCACATGTGTCAAACTCAAGGCAAAATCCGGCCCCTCGCAGATTTTGATCCGACCCTCATATCAGTTTTGGTTCGCAATACATTTTGGCTCGCCTAGTTGTGCTACAAACCAAAAAGAAGGGAAACTGTTTTCAGAAGCAGAGTTTTCATATTTAGGCTGTGAAACAGGTTGTTGTGAATCGGCTGTGTGGTAGCTGCTTCTAAAAATGTAATTTCATTTGACGTGCTAAACTCTACGATGATGAAGTTTCTTGCTGACTTTTTTAGGGCTTTATGTAGAGCAAACTTTAAGTGAGAAGACTATATGAGCCATGCAAAAATACAGTCAAAGATATTTGACTTTTTCTCTGAAATAAAAGCATGTCAATTAACTCTACATGTCTGGCCCTGGATGTGATTCTCATTTTCCAGTGTGGCCCTTAGGGTCTGGCTAGTCCACACAGCATTCCGGGATGGGAGAAAAACGTGCTCTGGTTTATTGGCATTTCTTTAAACCAATCACAATTGTCTTGGGCGACGGACGGCGCAACGGTACCGTTGTAAAATAGCCTCGGGAAGGAACTTGTTTTGGTGGAACATGTGTACGTTCAAAAGTTGTTTTAGTCGTGCAACAGAAAACTCAGATTGGACAGATAGTCTAGCTAGCTGTCTGGATTTACCCTGCAGAGATCTAAGGAGCAGTTAACCACAGTCCTCATAAATCCACCGAAGTTTAGAATTTTCAACACAAAAGGAACTGTAGGTAACGAAAATCCGGTCGAAAAAAAGGACATAATTTCCGGCTGCAACGGGGCACTCCCGGAAGTGGAAAGTCTTGGAGATTAGATAGATAGACTACAATGAGAGAAGTTTTATCCTTAAAGTTAAATGTTTTTGAACTTTAACCTCCCTGGTGAAGGGGCAAAAAGTTACGTTCAAAAGGTTCCGACAGCTTGTCGTGGCCATTTCATAAACCATGCTCTGTTTTCCTTAAAGTTGACATAACTTGAAGGAATGATGAGGCAGAAACACGCAACTTCCTTTAACAGTTTTTCACATTGATACAACACAATCAAGCTAAACAAACACTTGATATTCAAGAACAATGTTTTATCGTTACTGAAACTAAACGACTTGATGGCTATTTGTGTGTTTTTGGAAGCTACTGCAGAACATTACATCGTTGTTTGTAGCGCTTGTAGTGCTGCGTGACTCAAGTTTGGTCTGGGTCTTGTGTCCTTTCTGTTTCTTTTCTCTCAGACTTGTCTCAGTCTCTAGGGTTATGGAGTCAGCCCTATGGTCCCACATTTCTAAGATTTTTTTTTTTTTAAATTAGGCCCTATGTTAGGGTTAGGGTTACATTCCATCTGTAGTCCATTGCTACTGGATAATAGGTTGGGTGTAATTGGCTACCAAATTGGGAGAAAGGGGGATACAATCTGATACAAATTCATGAAAAAGGAAATGTGGGAAGATAAAATCTTAGAAATGTGGGAACATAGGGCCTAATTTTCAGTGAAAAAAAATGTTCTTAGAAATGTGGGAACATAGGGCTGTGGGAACATAGGCACGCTCCCAGTATTATGACTCTGACTTGTTTCAGTCTTTGGTCTTCACCGAGTCCAGTTGGCTTTTTTCTTTTCTTTCAGTTGTGGCTATCCTGACCGGCATCAGTGGCTGCTCTGCTGTCAATCAGGTGTCGGTTCACAAAATGATTCAACATTACAAAGTGCAGGTGATGCTTACAATACACCTAACTTACATGACATTATACCTCATTTTTTGAGTTAAAAAAAGCAGACATTATAAATTATTTTTACTATTAGTTAAGATCAGAGATGTTGTGGTGGATCACAGACTGTCAGGATACGGTTTTGAAACCATTTAAACAATTTAAATGCTATAAAATTGAATAAAACACCCAAAAATAATCATTATTTTTAGAGGTGCAACGATGAATCGATGAATCGATTAGTTGTCAACTATTAAATTAATCGCCAACTATTTTGATAATCGATTAATCGTTTGAGTCATTTTTTTATTAAAAAAAATAAGATTTCTCTGATTCCAGCTTGTTAAATGTGAATATCTTCTAGTTTCTTCTCTCCTTTGTGACAGTAAATTGAATATCTTTGAGTTTTGGACAAAACAAGACATTTGAGGACGTCATCTTAGGCTTTGATCCACATTTTTCACCATGTTTTGACATTTTTATAGATCAAACAACTAATTGATTAATCGAGAAAATAATCAACAGATTAAATCGACTATGAAAATAATCGTTAGTTGCAACCCTCATTATTTTTGTTTAAATGTTGCATGGGTTCCATACAACGTACATCCATGTTATGTTTGGGCAATTTGGTTCAAAGAAACCCATATTTCTGATATTAAAAACTTTGAAAAAAGGTCAAATTTGACCCGAGGACAACACAAGAGTTAAACATGTGTTGCTCCCTTGTTCCTTTTACAAACACTGTTTAAAACTATTCTAAATCCAAAGGACTGAATTTATATGACGTTTGGTCTCGGTCTTGACCCCCAGATGGACTCTGTGTTGAATCAGTCTCCAAACTGCTCAGAATTGACCAAAGTGGAGTTGACTTCAGCCTCGGTGCTACATATAATACTAATTTATATAATAATAATAATAATAATAATAATAATAATAATAATAATAATAATAATAATAATTAATTAATTATTATTATTATTATTTTTTTTAAATCGCTATTTCGGCTCCTAACAATCACAATAAACTCTTATTTTGTCTTGTGTTCTGAAGAGGAATTCAAAAAGTTCAAACAGGAAAAGTATGTAGGGGATGTTCACATTTCCAGGTGTTTTCACTGTTGATTTATTTCACTGATTCTGTGAAATGTAGACTGGATGTAGACTGTGGTTTCATACTGTATGCAGCATGCGTTTTGAACTGACAACTTGATGCTGTGTGAACCCGAAGTACAGTAACCTGAGAGTTAATTATGTTTCCCAATGTTTGAAATAGTCAACACGTTGTCTCACATCAAGTGAACGTGGCTCTCGAGGAATTTGAATCAAAGCAAAGCACATATCTGACGGGGAAAGCACAGGATAGGACATTCATTTGGATGTGTTGGAGAGTGGAATGCTGCTTTAAATATTTTGCCCTGGCATCCTCTCATTTACATATATTCCATTTCACTGAGTGTGGAGGAAGAAAATATTCAGTTTCAAGATCACTAACATGACAAGCAGCCATGGAGAGGAGAAGGAGAGCTGTGATAATATACCTGTCAGCTTGAATGGATGAATGTTTTATACAAAAAATAAACACTTTAAGAAAAAGCAAGAATAAGCTAAATAAATAAATACTGTTGTCTGAAAAGGAGTAGGAAGAAGCAAAATGCTTTTTAGGTCCTAACCTTTTTGAAATGTCCGTACCTTTACATCTGTAATCACAAAAAAGTAAGGAAGTAGAGAAATTCATATTTGTACTATCACTGTTGTGTGAAAGTCTGTGCTACAAATTCAGCTTTGAAAAAGGAATCTCACTCTTTCCTGGTCGATTTCTGCACAATTCTGTCACCAGTGTGGATGAGTAGGGCAGGTAATATTTCGGGGGATAGTCGCACACACACACATGCACATGAACGGGCATGGACACACGCACATACGTAGCCAGCACGTACACACACATCTCCAGCACTGTCCTGTTGGGAATGCTCACATGTGCACCGTGCACATATCAAACACACAGCAGCACGTATGCACACACGCGCTCACGCACCCCCCCCCCCAACTCGTGTTCCCCACACCACACCAGCGGTCTTACCTCCACACTTGCCCCAGCTGCAGAACGTGAAGCACGGTTTGAAAGACCCACATGCAGACGGTGCAGCACCTCCGGGGGGGCACTACTCTACCAGCCGTCGCAGGCGGGGCAGAGGACGTGTAAACCGGGGTAGCATTCGCGGCGTTCCCCGCCGCCGCGCAGCCACCGCGCTGCTCGCTGTCCTTGGTGCTCAAAGTGTTGTCGCTCGCCGTGATTGCTCCGCATGCCGCGCCTGCCGCCACCGCGCCGCTGCCGCTCGCTGCTCCGTCCCCGCAGCTCAGCTCCGAGTAGTCATACACGAACCACCTGAAACTCAATACCTGGACGACAGCGGAGGGCACCACGACGAAGACGAGCGTCAAGCCGAACCACCAGTAGTCGCCCCTCAGGTAGTAGTCGGCGGCCAGCCACAGGTCGGTCGCGCCGTCGGAGAAAAAGACGAGCAGGGCGCAGAGCACCCAGCAGCAGTCCAGCGGGGTGTAGGGTTTCCCGCCGCCGGCGGCGCTGCAGCGGGGCCGGGCGGCGGGGATCCCCGGCTCCGAGTGGCTCCTGGGCGTGTTGTCATCTTCCACAGACACCGCTGCTCCATCCGACTTAGCGGCCATGTTGGTTAGGATAGGAGAGAAAGACGGAGAAAGAGGTGGGGATAAGGGAGAGAGAGAGAGAGACAGAGAGAGAGAGAGAGAGAGAGAGAGAGAGAGAGAGAGAGAGAGAGAGAGAGAGAGAGGGGAGGGTTGGCTGAGTGCAGGAGAGAGAGAGAGTGAGAGAGATTACATCATAAGTAACTCATCATCAGCCAATTAATTGCGAGCCATCGTTACTAACAGCGCTTTTAACACCATGACCCAAGCGCGATGTTTCCAGGACAGATGGACAATTCTGCAAAGAATTCAGACCCGCAGGGTTTTCAGTTTTTTTGTTCCTGTCATTAAAAATCTCTCTCAGTTAGGCGACATGACGCTGTCTCTGCAGCAGCAGCAGCACTCTGTGACACATGACAAGACTGTTGTTGAAAGGTGGTTTTATATGCTCCTCATGCTGAGTATCAGTTTCTGACTGGTAGGCTACCTGTGCATGTTTTGCATCCTCTCTGCTGCTTTCTGTGCTGCTCTGGCAAGATGAATCTCCCTCCGGACAATAAATGTTCTGTGCATTGACTCAAAAATCATGACCTTCCTTTAATCAATGAGAGATTGTGAGACAAAGCACTCAGCAGTCTTTATAAAAGTAGCTTAAAGCGACAAATATTTATCAAGAGAAAAGGTTCGCTGAGGTTTTGTCCTGCTTCGCATTCAGACAGATGTTCAAATAAGCTCCTAACACTCTTCCTAAGGGTTTTTTCTCTCTTCTCTGTGCATATATTCAGCATACTTGTAAACATCAATGTCTTCGTTTTGTCCTATGGTCGTGTCTCTCTTGAACTATTGGCTACACTGGCCCCATGTTTTCCCCTCAGTACGGCTCTGTTTCATCCATGTCGCCAAGCTTTCAGAAAACGTGCACAAACACGGACTAAATGAACGCAGAGTATGAACAGAAGGCTCCATCCATATCCATATACAGTACATGTCTAATGTTAAGCATAAATGAGCCTTGAGAATACATTTTGAACAAATCAGGCAGAGTAAAACATCACATGTTTGTGGCCTATTTTTGGGCCTAATGACTTCTTCTTTAAGATAACCGGGACTGTTTGAAAATGGCAACGGATTTTACGTGGATAATTGCATTTATAAGAATTGTGAAGGTGTCACACATGAAAGCTCATCGTGCAGTCCCTCCAGAAAAACGCGATTATGCGATCGCATAATTTAATGCATAATCAGCCAAAGTCTGCATATTTATGCGGGGGCCGCATTTTTTCAAGTACGCCGCACTTTCGCCGCATAAATTGCTGATTTCCGCGCAAAATATGCGGGGCTTGCATGATTTCATAATCCCCGCATTTTCGTTGCAAAAAAGTCACATATATCTTAGCAGAAAGTTGAAAAATGTTGCATTTACTTCACACAAGAGCAGCCATTTTCCCCTGTTGCCATGCGAACGTTATGAAGTGACGTAATTACGCGACGTGATCATCATCGAAAAGCTGCAAACCCCGCGATGAAGCTATGATGAAACCGCAGTTTTTGCAAGTTCCCGCAATTTTTGCAAGTTCCCGCAATTTCATCGCATAAAATTGCATAAATATCCCGCATATTCCATCGCATTTTTTAAGAAAACGTGCTGCATAATCAAGGATTTTTGCCCGCAACAATTACAAAAAAACTCACATTTTTCTGGATGGACTGATTGTGAGAAGACCAAAACCAACAACACTTTAGTCCATCTTAACTTTTCAACTTCCCTACCCAGCCCATCAGTTATATTATTAGGTGCAACACTGGTCCCTTGCTCTCCTCTTCCTCAGCTGGTCCCGGACCAGCAGCTCTATCTTCACAGGCTGTCTTTGTTTTTAGTATCAGAGACTTTAAAGTGCATTTGTCTGATTGTAACGAGGCAGTGATGCATAAAGCTGACAAGACACAGAGCAACTGGTCTGTTTACAGCAGTGACCATACTAATTGAAAAGATCCCATAAACTCTGAGCAGAATAGGCAATAAAACTCTTGGTGAATTGCAGCTCTGCGCTTCACTGCCCTCAATAAACCAATCAGCCGCCGTGTTTCCACATCGGGGTAGAACGGGGCTTATCTGGGTCAATCCAAAATGTCTGTGGAACAAGATATAAAGCCCGGTTTGTTAAACTGAAGTTATCGCTGCTCTTACAAACCACTTCAGCAGCAGACACATCCACATTGCCCCGTTTGGCTCTGGTGTGGAGATAACCATGATTTGGCAAATAGGTGAGGCTGCATGAAGAGCTCTGATAGGCCCTGAAATGAAGACAAGAGGCTGTATTACAGAAACTGTCTAACTCTGAAAATCCTGTCTGATCTTATCATGAACATTTAATTTTTTTTTATTTCAAATCATCTCAGAGTTTTAACTTGAGTTCAGATACTATTTGACGTTTGTGCCCCCAGAATCAACCTGATATTTCAAAAACAGTTTAGCTTCAATTTCCTCCCAGTGGCATACCAGGAAGCCTCTCATTGGATAGCAGCTACTTGTAACATCACCCACATATTTCAAAGAACGGAGACTAAAATGGCTCCCCCAGAAGGTTTTTAACAACTCAGTGCAGTTTAATTCAAAGTTGGAAGTGTTTCAGTTTTTGTTTCACAGCGTATATTAAAAATACACAGATTTGTCTGAATATGTTTTTGATAAATGATGTCCCTTATGAGATGAGTTTGAGACTAAGGGGAGCTAATTATATGTCCCAGATCATCACTGCTCTGACTCCGACACGATTTAGGAAAAATGGAGCCAAGCTGCTGTCATATTTTTACCGCAATTGTAGAATTAAAAGCATGCAACTTTGACATAAAAAAATATAAGTTTGTAGTTGTTTAGAAAGTTCTTAAGCACTCCTGACAGGGTTAAAGGTTAAAGCCCCACTGGAGCCACCAAGGCTAAACATGCACCAGTTAAAGTATCAGTCTGGTAAAAAAAATTATTACATACATACAGATACTGCTGTTACCAGGGCAACACTTCTTACAGCTCCTATAAGAATTTCAACCTCAGTGCAGTTGGCCCTGAGGTCCAGCCCATATCACGGCCAGATTAGTCTGTTAGAGGGCTCCAGGGGTAAATTGTGCTAACAGACCCCAACAGTTGTAATTAAGGTAATTACCAATTCATTTAGGAATATATATGTAAGCCATGTGAGCACAGGACCCACCTAAAAAGACAGGGCCTCAAAATGAGCTAAAACTCCAAGGCCATGTTTAGTTGATATTGTATTCAAGTTGTTCAAACGCCTTATAAAATGTGCAATTAATTATACCACATAAACATTAGGCATGGTCAATCTGAGGCTTTTGGGGCCTTTGAGGGTCTGGGGCTCCTGGGCAGTGTGAGGTGGGTAATCCAGCCTTACTGCATACCCCATGCTCACACTAAATATACCTTTAATCAATGACTTTTCCACGATAAGAAAAAAAACACAATTATTTAAAAAAATATGTGAATTACTTTTTTCGAGCACAAACATTAACACAACTGTTATAATAGAAGTTTACTTTGGGGAAATCACTGAAAACAATTGCTCGAATTGCACTCTCAAGAAGCTGCAAGATGCAGATTGTACAAAGCATGATAAAAAACACTTAGAGTAACAGATGTGCACAAATGTTCAAAAGCAATAAATGGTCTGCAGGTAATTACCTGCCAGCTCTGTACAGACTGTTTATGGACAGAGGACTGCGGAGGTATGAGCAAAAATATAAACTCTTACCAGAAGCTCTCTGACCGAACTCAACCACACATTGAACCCAACTTCACATAGCAGCTGAACATTTGTGACGCCTCTCACTGTTTGTTTGAGCAGATAACATGTCTAATCTGATCCAAACTCACAATAAACAATGACTACAGTAATTATAAAGCAGTGAAAACTTTTATTCAGCTCCACCTGGTTCTGTCTGACTATACATTTTGCAGCTTTTTCTGAAAAGCAGAAACATTTTTGGGGGTTTTCTGTCCATATTCCAAGTCAACCCGTTCTCATTCCGAACTCGTAAAATAAGGACGTTTGGACAGTGGCTGTCAGCGTCTGATGCAACGAAAAAGGCGTCTTTCAGTTGTTTGTGTAACGCACCGGGGAGAGCAGCAGTTAGATAGGATTTAGCGAGTAGTACGTAAGGAGGTTGGTTGGGGTGGTGGATGGGTCAAACATAGGACTTTCACCCAGGAGAGCGGGATTTGCGTCCCGCTTGTCACGCCTGCTATAGTCGTTTTTTCTTTCCTCCCGCGTGTCACGGAAGCGTAAGCCCACCCATGACCTTTTCCTTAACATAACTGTGTCAAAAGGGACGGCAATAGTCCCGACCAAGTGTGTTTACTTAAAGCGCTAAAGGAGACTTTTAGCGTCAATAAGAACGACAAAGGCACCTGACCAAGCGTCCATATTTTACGAGATAGGTGTGAGAACGTGTTGCAACTCCAAGTATAAACGTCTATCTGCTGGAGTGTCAAATTTGAACACCTTTGCCATTTTAACAGATATTAAACTATTAATTTGTCAGCATTCAACGCCCACATCTGAGGCCAAGCTACAGCACTGCTGTGCCAAAGTCTCAAGAGAGCTGTAATTGCTGAATGGTCACAACTGTGCTTTTTATTTCATCGTTGAAACTTGTGCTTCCATCACTTACCGTACATTTCTTTGAGAATTGTTCAAATTCCAGCGAGTAGTGTCTGAAAAATAATTTGTGATTTAACATGTATCAACATTCATTTTAGGTAAAACCTTTGAAAGGCAAATTTGGTGAATAACACCAAAAACAAACCAAGCAGAGGTTAAGTACGGCCTGCAGCGAGCTGCCATGCAGTGTCTATGGAAAGCTGCAGCAGCCGTTTCCAGCTGTGGCGAAGTGCGGTAAAAATAAAAGTTGGGGATAGTTTACCTTTTAGAGGTGAAGTGCAGCCAGAGAATACCCGCAGCCAACCAGTAACAGAGTCCTGTGACATGTTGACCTATGTTTACAAGGAATTTCTTCCTGCTTGAAACACATGGACACGCCTCTCACGCCGCTCACCGCACATACTTGCAGTGAGCGGCACTTTTTGTTTTGTTTTTGGCGTAAGAGTAATGTATAGGAGCTGAGTTTTTTATATTTTATTTTACGGTGCTATCTGGCGAATTGATGTAATGTTTCCAACTATCAAAACTTGAGAGGTAAAGTGCATCATCACTCCCCAATCATACCTGTTGTGTTTAAATTAGGGCTGTCAAAATGAATGCGTTAATAACGAATTAACGCAAATTCTTTTTAATGCCACTAATTTTTTTAATTCCCATTCTGTTATTTGGCTCTATAGTTTGGGAAATCAGGAAGCTGCAGCAGTAACGTTGCAGCAGTAACGCTGCCTGCAGCGGAGACAAGACGGGTGAACAGGAGCCGATCTAGTAATACATCCATGAACGGGAGTGGATGGCTAGCAGAAACAAAGCTCCTTGAGCAGAAATGGATAAATAAAACGATCTTTTGAATGGCAAGTTGAGTTTCAAAGCCCTTCCAGATGGTTCTCTCCACAAGACTAAAGTTATTTTCATATAGTGTCGATGTGACCGAGTTACCATCGGACAGCCCAGTCTCATGGCAGTTCGTGAAATGGTGACGTTATTTAATCTATTGATTCTGTACAGGGACACGTTTTAACGTTAAGGAGGTTGGTTGGGGTGGTGAATGGGTCAAACAACATGTGGTAGTTCCTTTCCGCATTCTTGTTCTCCTAACCACAACCTTTCCCCGTCTTTCTTTTCCTAACCACAACCGTCCCGTTGTTGTAGCGCGTCCCCCGTTGTTGTCGCCGTTGTTGTCGCTGGCGTGCGGCGTTTAATTTCCCCATTGTTGCGTCCCCCAGAGACCACGGCTCGTGTCCCGGTGGCCGTTGTTGTCACCGTCTAACGCGTGTGGCGTTCCCGTTTTTGCATCCCCCAGAACAGGCCAGTGTCATGGCAGTTGTTGCCGGCGTTTAATTTCCCCGTTGTGTTCCCCAGAGACCACGGATCATGGTGTCACCATCTCCCCCAGAGCTCGAGTTCGTGAAATGAGAGTGCCATGAGACCGGGTTGCATCGGATTACATCCAGTCTCAAATACCACTTGAACATTAAAAACTAGAAAAATATCCCTTTTAAAGTGGCCATATTATGCTCATTTTCAGGTTCACAATTGTAATTTGAGATTGTATCAGAATAGGTTTACATGGTTTAATTTTCAAAAAACACCATATTTTGTTGTACTGCACATTGCTGCAGATCCTCTTTTCACCCAGTGTCAGGTCTCTGTTTTAGCTACAGAGTGAGACCTCTCAACTTCTGAAAGATCTTTGTTGTCAGTCGCACATGTGCAGTAGCTAGGTGAGGATTACATGAGCTAGCTAGGTGTTTCTACAACTTCGGCCTGTACAAGGCTAAATGAGGGCGCACTTCCAACTTTATGTGAAATACCTGCAGAACAGGGACATGTAAGTAGTTCTATACAATTTATTTTGTAGGTTAGGGTGAATTTGTGTGTGTTGTAGCAGTGTTTTGCCATTGAGAACGAGCTAGCATGCTAGCGCTAGCATGCTAACGGTTAGCCCCGTAGGCCCCTCGTCTCGGCTAGTTATATAGAAAGCCGTGCAGATTTTGACCAGCTCACCCGGAGACTGAAGGCAGGACACATTCAGAAACCCGTATCTCACTCAAAACAACATGGATGTTTTTTTTTTCAAAGTTTGTATGTGTGTGGAAGCACCAGAGACACAAAATCAAACAATCACGCGATTAATCGGAATAAAAATCCGTTCCCTCGGTTTTATAAACTGTTCGCACGGGTTCATAATCTGTGCCCTCGGTTTTATAAACTGTTCACACGGGTTCATAATCCGTGCCCTCGGTTTTATAAACGTGTGCATTAATCCGTGCCCTCTGTTTTATAAACTGTTCACACAGATTCATAAACCGTGCCCTCGGTTTTATAAACGTGCGCAAAGTTTGAAGATATTTAAAGATTTGAACTTCCGGGATCAATTACTCTATAGCAAAATGTTATTAAATCACAAACGACGCATCTTTCCTAACGCAGTAAGGTTAACAACGAGCTACAAACTGATTTTCATCAAAACGAGCCGTCCTCCAACCTGGAGAAATAACACTGATCTCTATGAGCACCCTACGGTGAGACGGCAGTAAGACATTAATACATCTTTTTGTATCTCTTTTCGATGTTGTAGTTTTGATGAAAATTAGTTTGTAGCTCGTTGTTAACCTTACTACGTTAGGAAAGATGCTTTTCGTTTGTGATTTAATAACATTTCGCTTTAGAGTAATTTCCGACATTTATAAAACCGAGGGCACGGATTATGAATCTGTGCGAACAGTTTATAAAACCGAGGGCACAGATTTTTATTCTGTGCGCATGGTTTAGTTTTTTTTTTTTCAGCTGACCCCAGGGGGGCTCCGTAGAATCGATTGACATCTCTAGTTTAAAAAATTCACTGTGTCCCCCTGGGAGTCGCAGTTCTCTTCCTTCTGCTTTACCTTAACTCACACTTGCGTCGTATCGCTCACAAGCTGCACATTCCCTGACAAATGAGGGTCATTATAAGTTTGAGAGCGCAGGGAGCTAATTAGAGGTCTCAGATCAGTGCTGCCGCTGCTGTGATATGCTTTGGTGATTACACAGACTCTGAGCTTCAGAGCGACTCTTTAAAACATCTGCACCAGTCCACCACCGTTTCCAAAGGAATGATTTTCATATCTTGCATCTCATTGGAGAGTGACAGAAAAGATGGGAGAGTTGCATAATAAAGGTGACGTGTTGGATTCAAACCAACAACTTTGTGCATCCATGGTGTGGTGTTTCCAGGATGCTGCAGAAAATACTCCAAAATAGCCCAAAATATTATTCTTATTAAAAAATAATACAGTAATGCTTTCTGGCTTATATATACCAATAAAGCATTGTCTCACAATAATGTATTTAATAATGTATTTAGTTAAAATAACTTTTTTGTTCACTAAATTACATTCATTTGACATACACTTTTGTCCAAAGCACATTAATGTAACCGCATTCGGTAACACTTTAGTTGAAGGTATCAACATAATCTTGACATGACACTGTCATAAGTATGACATGACACTGTCATGAACGTTTCATAAACGTTATAAACAAGTCATGAACGTTTATGATTTCTGTCATTAAGTGTCATTCAGTTTTTGTCATGACAAGTTGACATTGTTTGGGTTGTCTTGATTATGACAACTTGACATTAATCAAAGTGACATTACCAGAAGTTGTCTTGGTCATGACAAGTTGACAAATTTGTTTGGGATTTCTTTGTAATGACAACTTGACATTAACCAGGATGACATTACCAGAGGATGTCTGATTGTCATGACAACTTGACATAATGTCATCCTGTTTAATGTCAAGTTGTCTTAATAAGGACACTCCAAAGAAATGTAATGTCAAGTTGTCATGACAAATACATCTTCTGGTAATGTCAACCCAAAATACAAGTATGAACCTGAAAAGAAGCATGATATGGGACCTTTAAGGAAACAACAAACTGAAGATAGAACACCTAAATTGCTCGAAAGTTGAGAAGGAAGCTCAGAAGAAAAGAAACCTAAGTGAGAATTCAAAGAAATCTTCAAAGAAATCTTTATGGAAAAGAAAGCATGAAAGAAATGGAAATCTTGGAACGAACACAGCTCAACAGAAAGCTTAAAAGAAATTGAAAAATTCAGACAGAAATTTGAAAGTTGGGTTGGCAAATACACTGAACCACATCTAGCTGGAATTGAAAGCATGAATGAAAGAATGACAGAAAACTCAGAAGATGGCATGCTTTAAAGAAAGAACGAGGGATATAAATCCCCTAAAAAGTAACACAAAAAGGAAGCTTAAAACTACAGCAACACAAATCTAAAAAATGCAAATGAAATACGGAAGTAAAGAAAGTTAAAAATATAGTGGAAATATATGAATTAATGATCTCTATGAAAAACAACCCAGAAAGCATGAAAGAAAGTTAAGGAAGCAGGATTGGGAAAAAAATGAAACTTGAACCAAAGAAAGCAGATAGAAGACTAAAAAGATATCTTGACTTTGCACATATTCATTTACAGTAAAGTTTCTGTGGTCAGATAAGCAGACTGAAGAGCCCGAAGCTTTCACTTTCAAAATCAGTCAGAGGATTAGAAGGAAACAGATACTCCCCCTGAGTCATTAAAGAAAACCAAGTCCATAAATGGAGTCCGAGAAAGGAATTTATTACATGGAGAATTACATGGAGCCGGCTGATCTGAGGCTACATTTACATTGCTCCGTTTTGGTTTTTAAGCAAAGTTTTGAGCCAAAAGCGAGTGTGTTTTATAGCTCCAGTAGAAGAACTATCTCTGTTTAAACTAACACGCCCAAACTGCACATCTCATCAACATTCTGGTATACTGGGCATTAACAGGAGGCAGCATGTATACTCCGGTGAGTATACATGATGTGAGGTACGGAATCGTCCAATATGAATGTAATTCTAAGAGACGCAGGTTTGGGGTTTCCTATTTGGATTATGGAAATGGTTACACCAACATACCTGCAAAACCTGATTTTAAACATATTTCATTTGTTTTCTACTCGTATAGCAAATATTGTGAAAGACAAAGATGACTTGAAGCACAACATAGGAAAGCTTTACTTTTTCAACATTTAACCAATCTTTCCCTAATCTTGACCAAATTTTGCTTTTTTTGTAGCCTAAACTCAACCACACACCGGATGCAAACCGGTGATCAGTTGATCGAGGTTGAGATGGATCGATTTCTCTGTACTACCGACCATCCGACTACTTCACTATGCTTTTTGTGGAGTACAAGAACATTACAATCCTTGGACTGGAGAAAAAAAGACGTTGCCACAGAACATAATACAGGCAGCAATTATGCCTCCTCAATAATTATTTGGCAAAAGCATCAGGTAATATTTAAATGTAATTTGTCAAAGTCAGGGTTCAGGGAAGCTCAGACAGGCTCCAGCCTGCTGACCCTACTCTGTATAAACTGACGTAGATAATGAATTGATCTATCCAGTGATTTATATTCTTATTTAATGGAGACATTTTTAAAACCAGTCATAGTGAAAGAAAAGGTTTACGTCAACCCATAAAGTACCACACAAGACTTCAATTTCTGCAGAATTATCCAATCCTATGGAATATTTGTTTTACCAGCAGCCACCAGTTTTGCAGTTATGCGGGCTCCAGCTGAAAGCTCTATGTGAATAGAATATAAACTGCTGAGTGGAGAGCTGTCAGTTAGCTCGGTCCCCATCTGCTAGCTTAGCTCATTACGGCCCCTTAAATCCATCCACCAGACTTTTCTGCCTCCTCATCACAGAACATCCAGTGAGCAGCTCCTCAGCATACTCTCTTAGAGCTTTTATATTATTAGCTTTGGTCGGAAAAACAACAGCAAGCAGCAAGCTTTTTTTGTGTCCAAAACCGAAGTACAATTTAAAATTGAGTCTGTCTTTTTTGCTCTTCTCTTGTTGCAAACTCAGTTAGCTATTTGGCAAATGTCAAGTGTTTCTGTACTATAGTTCATTAGAAAAGTGATTTTAATGTCACTCAAAGAATCCATAGCACTAGTGGTGGGCCAAACATGGTTAAACATCATTTGCTCTTACCAGTGTATCGCTGTGTCTACAGTAATCCCACCAATCGGTCCCAGAACGTCCCAATAAAAAGTAGGGTAGCTCATTCAGTCAGGTAGGAAATATCTACCAGAATGGACTACTTCCTAATTAAATGTAGTTTAAAATAGGGTAGCTCATCCTTTCAGGTAGAAAATATCTATCAGCTAGCCCTATTTCATCCATAAATGTAGTTAGAAGTAGGGTAGCTCCTTCTGTTAGGTAGGAAATATCTACCAGAATGGAATACTTCCTCCATAAATGTAGTTAGAAGTAGGGTAGCTCATTATGTCAGGTAGGAAATATCTATCAGAATGAACAACTTCCTCTATAAATGTAGTTAAAAGTACGGTAGCTCATTCGGTCAGGTGGGAAACATCTATCAGAATGGACTACAACCTCTATAAATGTGGTTAAAAGTAGGGTAGCTAATACTGGCAGGTGGGAAATATCTTTCAGAATGCACTACTTGATCCATAAATGTAATTAGGGTAGCTCATTATGAAAGGTAGGAAATATCTATCAGAATGGACTACTTCCTCTATAAATGTAGTTAAAAGTGAGTAGCCCATTATGACAGGTAGGAATATCTATCAGAATGGACTACTTCCTCTATAAATGTAGTCAAAATTAGAGTATCTCATTCTGTCAGGTTGGACATATCTATCAGAATGCACTACGTCATCCATGAAGTTAAAAGTAGGGTAGCTCATTATGACAGGTAGGACATTATCAGAATGGACTACTTCCTCTATAAATCCAGTTAAAGTGCCCATATTATGAAAAAATCACTTTTTCTGTGATTTGGGGTGTTATGTTGTGTCTCTGGTGCTTCCACACACATACAAACTTTGAAAAAAAAACATCCATGCTGTTTTGAGTGAGATACGGGTTTCTGAATGTGTCCTGCCTTCAGTCTCCGGGTGAGCTGGTCAAAATCTGCACGGCTTTCTATGTAACTAGCCGAGACGAGGGGCCTACGGGGCTAACCGTTAGCATGCTAGCGCTAGCATGCTAGCTCGTTCTCAATGGCAAAACACTGCTACAACACACACAAATTCACCCTAACCTACAAAATAAATTGTATAGAACTACTTACATGTCCCTGTTCTGCAGGTATTTCACATAAAGTTGGAAGTGCGCCCTCATTTAGCCTTATGTTGTGTCTCTGGTGCTTCCACACACATACAAACTTTGAAAAAAATCCATCCATGCTGTTTAGAGTGAGATACGGTTTCTGAATGTGTCCTGCCTTCAGTCTCTGGGTGAGCTGTTCAAAATCGGCAGGGCTTGTGACATCACAAGCCGAAACGAGCAGGCTAACCGCAACCATTAGCTCGTAGCGTTAGCATGCTAACGCTAGCATGCTAACGCTAGCATGCTACCTCGTTCTCAATAGCAAAGCACTGCTACAACACACACAAGTTCACCATAATCTACAAAAGAACTACTTACATGTGCGCCCTCATTTAGAAGTCTCCCTGCTAATCCTGCCTTGTAACTGACCGAAGTTGTAGAAACAGCCTTTCTTTTACTGCCTATGGAGCTAGCTAGCTGACATGATCTACATCTGAGCTACTGCGCATGTGCGAGTGCAATCAAAGATAGTACAGAAGAAGAAGAAGAAAAGAGGTCTCACTCTGTAGCTAAAACAGAGACCAGCTGAAAAGAGGATCTGCAGCAGTGAGAGAGAGCGGTGCAGTACAACAAAAATATGGTGTTTTTTGAAAATTAAACCATGTAAACCTATTCTGGTACAACCTTAAAATACAATTATGAACCTGAAAATGAGCATAATATGGCTGCTTTAAAGTAGAGTGCTTATAAGCTACTCTACTTTTAACCACATTTATAGAGAAGTAGTCCATTCTGATGGATATTTCCCACTTGGCAGAAGGAGCTACTCTACCCTTAACTACATTTATAGCGGAAGTAGTCCATTCTGATACATATTTCCCACCAGACAGAAAGAGCTACTCTACCTGTAAGTACATTTATAGAGGAAGTCGTGGATTCTGATAGATATTTTGCACCTGACAGAATGAGCTACCCTACTTGTACCTACATTTATGGAGGAAGTCTTCATTCTAATAGCTATATCCTAGCTGACAGAATCAGCTACCCTACTTTTAACCAAATTTATAGAGGAAGTAGTCCATTCTGATGGATATTTCTAACCTTACAGAAGGAGCTACTCTACCTTTAACTACATTTATAGAGGAAGTAGTCCATTCTGATATATTTCCTACCTGACAGAATAAGCTACTCTACTTTAACTACATTTATAGATGAAGTCGTGCAATCTGATAGATATTTCACATAGAAAAAATGAGTTCTCCCTCTCAGGAGGAGAGGGAAGTGAGGAGGGTACAGTGCACACTGATCTGCTGCGCCACGTATGAATGAAATAATAAAACAGTAAATACAGTAACAGAAATATGTTGTTCTACACAACATAAGTGTAATAAGTGGTTAAAACGTATAGGCTATGCCAAGTCTCCTACCACTTTTCCACATTCTGTTTATGATCCAAACAGCGCTGTGAAGCTCCTATATTTGGCCCAGTGTTGGCCCGGGTCAGCTTAATGTCTTACACATTGTTCACTTACATACACATCATCCACGGAATCAATTATGCATCACATGAGTTTGCCCATCCGACACCCGCCTCCTGTACACCATGGATGTCTGAGCCTTAGCAACTACACACTCACAGAAACAAGTGCATTTTTCCATAATTTTTTTGCACAGTGAGTAAGATATTTCATCTGTGGGAAATACAGATGACTGAAAGTAGCCTATTTTCTAAGTGGATTTTTCATTAATTTCACAACCTCATGTTTAACAGAAGTTAAGTAGCTTCTGAATTAAACAGCTATTAGTATGAAAGATGTGAAATATTAGCCACATAAATGATCAAACTTTTATGGAGTATCAGCAGATATAATTATGTTTTTTCATAGTCAACGTAATAGATGTATTACAGTAACTAAGTGGAAACGTTCAGGTAATGTAGTGTTTTTGGGCTTACTTCCTGTATTTGGGTCAGATCACGTTCTCACCTAAAGTGAACCGAACTAGAGCACTTGAAGGCCAACCAAGACCCCTGTTTCAAGGGGAACCAGAGTTCGGTTGTTTGGTCTGCACCAGAGTTCAAATGGGCTTTCACACCACCCTAAACCAACTGGACCATCTAATAAAACGCTCCAGGGTTCAGTTAAAACGGACCAAACAGGAGACCACCTGATTTTGCATCAGTCAACCAAGGTTTACACCCATCTTAAACCAAATCTAAGATAGTGACTTCTTGGGGATCCTGAGCAGAATTTTAAATACAGTACTGCTGCTTTGAGCAGATGTTGGCTAAGCAACATGCTTCTGTAATCCTTGTTTTCTTTTTTTTTAAACCTTTTCTTGCTTCTAGAAGATGAACAATTCCTGTTTTTCGGATCCGAAGACATCAGATGGAATGAAGCGTGTTGCTGCTGTTTCACAAGAAAGTTGTTTTTATTAAAGCAAGGGCTGTAATCTAGATTCTACACCATAACCAGGGAAGATGTCTGCAGCAGAGACGGCTCTCTACAGTTTCTCTCATCTTTTTTTTTTTCCGTGCAGTGACAACTGCCGTCTTTCCCCGCTCGGCTGGAGATGAGAGGGGAACAGAGAGGCCAGTAGCACAGTGTTAATGTTAAGGTTGGATATGCTGGGTCAGGCAAGCTGAATGTACAGCACAGCCATGTCCTCACAAGTTAGGACTACACAAGCCTCTGAATGTTTGTACGTGTGCGTGTTAATATACTTCTATCTTTGTGGGGACAGGTTAAGTTCTTCAGTGTGTTTTGGAGTTTAATTTTTAAAAAGTGAGGGCATTTTGTCCAGTCTCATTTCTTTAAAGTGCTCATATTATGCTTTTTGGTTTTTCCCTTTCCTTTATTGTGTTATATATCTTTTTTGTGCATGTTATAGGTTTACAAAGTGAAAAAGCCCAAAGTCCACTCCAAAGGGATTTACCATCTCCAACAGAAAACACTGTTCACAAACTGCTCCAAACAGCTCTATTGTAGTCCAGCCTTTACTTCCGTGACAAACGAGCGTGTAACACACGTTATAATGCTCGCCTAGCTGCTAGCGTGGCACGCCCTCATACTCTGCTTCTGACTGGCTAGTAGTCCTTATCTAGCTACTGCGCATGTGCAACTCCCAACAAAGATGGTACAGAAGTGGATGCCTCACTCTGTAGCTAAAACAGAGAGCTCAACACACAGGGTGAAAAGAGGAGCTGCAGTACAACAAAAGTATAGTATTTTTAGAAAATTAAACCATGTAAACCTATTCTGATATAACCTCTAAATAGAATTATAAACCTGAAAATGAGCATAATATGCACACTTTAAAGCTCTTTTAAGATTAAGACTTGGAGGATAGAATTAGGGCTGCAACTAGTTATTATTTTAATTATTGATTGATTATTTTCTTTGAAGCAACTACCGGTAATCATTTGGGCTATCAAATGTCAGAAAAAAGTGGAAAAGGGCCTTCATAATAATTATTATAATTATATAAATATAATTGCTCATGTTGTCTGACAAGCAGTCCAGCACCCAAACATATTCAGTTAACTGGCACATAAGACGAAGAAAAGCATCAAATGCTCATATTTGAGAAGCTGGAATCAAGTAATGTTTGGGCTTTTTTTTTTAAAGAAACCCACATTTTTTAGGCTCTAATTTTCTCTCGCATTTAATCAGTGATTTTCTTCTTCCTATTAATAAAATAAATATATAGTCAACACAATGTCAGAAAATTGTCATATTAAATAAGTCAAGTCAAGAGTCAAAAGTAAGACATTCCAACTGCTTGTCCGGCCCAATCAACAAAACATATTTAATTCATAGTATAAAACAGGAAAAACCAAGCTATTACTTTTTTTTTCTTTGGGATTTTTTTAAAATGTGCTAAACCAGTAATCAAATATCAAAATAGTTTGTGATTTTTTATTTCTTAATGGACTCATGATTAATAATTTTGGCGCTAGCTAGAATTAGGTCTAGGTTAATGTTGAGTGTAAGGGGGTAGTGCTGTAGCATGCCAAAGAAAAGTCCTCACAACTATAGTGTGTCTGTGTGTGAGTGTTTGTGTGTGTGTGTGTGTGTGTGTGTGTGTGTGTGTGTGTGGTTTGTCTAAAGAGTGGGAGTTTGTGCAGCATGGCAGCTGCCATGTTCACTTTCTGTTGTTTAGTCACATGCTGTTCCACACAAACAAACACACGCACACAAAACAAGTCTCTGCACACATAATCGCAGCGAATGCAGAGAAAAAAAAGAGAAAAACATTCAAGTAGAATCACCTACTGTACAAACTCTACACATACTGTCTGGTACAAATGCACGCATGCACACAGACACACACACACACACACACACACACACACACACGCACACACACACACACACACACACACACACACACACACACACACACACACACACACACACACACATTTGAATGATTCAGCGTATTGACATGGAGGATGCCAGTTAGCCACTCGGGCTGATTATTAGCCGCAGCCGGACGGACACGGTTAACGGTCAGTCCACTCAAACCACACACACACACACACACACACACACACACACACACATGCTGACTGGCCCTCGAGAGGTCACTGACTCAACAACTGATTCACAAAGACAGCCTGAAATAAACAATGAACACAGAGCAAGATTTCCAGAGAAGAGTCCAGAGGGGAAGGGATGGGGATGGGGGGGGGGGGGACGTGGGATTGTTAATCCCATTATAACATGTAAGGAACTTAAGGAACGTGTATAACTATCAAAGAAAAGTAGTTTTTACAGTGAAACGGAACAGCGAGACACTGGGAATCAATCTACATAACTACTTGTACTGTACATGTAAGGTTAAAAATACACCGTTTCAACATCTACTCAATCCTGCACCGAGACAGACTGCATGCCAGGTTGCAGGTTTTTAGTGTTGACATACAGTATTTATCATCCCAGAGAAGAACAGCATTAAACCAAATGAGCTAAAAATGATCCCAGTTGAGTTGGACATATCGTGGCTGACAGTTGCCAAAGTGTCTGTGTTTTGCCAAACTTCTGGACCAAACGTACAGTAAGACAGATGTGGCCTATTATGTTTGGGTAGGTTTTGGACGTGTGAACTTTCTGGCCAATCACACCGAAAGTCAGATCATTAAAAAGGCTGCATTGATGTGGACATGTTGCTTCAGGTACAATTTAGGTGAGATGACGAAACAAGAGGCTGGTTTCACACGCAGTGGTTTACTACAAGGAAGGATTAGACAACTCTAAAGATACCACAGTGACAATTATTTTATCCTCAATCGTGACAGAAATTCGCTGTTCATGTTGCAAAGGAATCTACTGGGAATGTGTGATTGAACGTATCTGATAATCGCCAATGCGGCTTCTTGCCTGATGACGTAGCGACACGAGTTGTGCCTGCATATCTTTTGCCAGAGCAGAGAGCTGCGACAACAAAAAAACGCAGAATCGTCCGGCACTCCCACTAATGCAGCCCATTTTGCAAGTAGCATGTTCCTGCAACAGAGGAAGCTGCAGTTTTTAGATAGTTTGTTAAATCGGGCCGTAGAAATGCGGTCCTTAATCTGCAGCTTCCTCTAATTCAGGAACATAGTGTAGCCTTTTGCAGCTGTTTTCTGTCTGAAGGCCCACTTCGACTGAGACCTTTTTCAGTCTGGATCAGACAATGTTGGCCACCTGTGATAGATTACTCAAACGTAACCTATATCGACGACGATTCATTTACGGGATTGCTCCGGTGCTGCCGGAAATTCTGCCGGATGTCCGTTACCCTCCGCATTCTTTGTGTTGGCGTTCTAACCTCCGGTGGATTTATGAGGACTATGGTTAACTGCTCCTCAGATCTCTGCAGGGTAAATCCAGACAGCTAGCTAGACTATCTGTCCAATCTGAGTTTTCTGTTGCACGACTAAAACAACTTCTGAACGTACACGTTCCACCAAAACAAGTTGCTTCCCGAGGCTATTTTCCAGAGGCACCGTACCTGAGCCAGTGCTTAGCGCTGCCCAAGACAATTGTGATTGGTTAAAAGAAATTCCAATAAACTAGAGCACATTTTTGTGGAGGAAGGTCTGGCAATGTGAGACTACTCAAACAATTGTAACCTGATTGGTTGTAGCCTTGCTCTGCAAGATGGACAGTCATATGTATCTCTGACTATTGTAAGGTAGGTATACGCCAACCCTCCTGCTCAGACGCGGGTAGGCGTTGTATACAATACTGTGTATATGCACCACTACACCTCTGGTGTTAAGAGGTACCAGGTACATTAGAACAAGAGAAACTCTGAACCTGACTAAACAGAAATTGAAAAACACTTGTGTCGCTATGGAGCAAATTTCGGTAACAAACATGCTTATTTATGTGATTTCTAAGAGATGTAAATGGGGACAAATGGTGTGCTCACACCTATTTTGTTACAAATCTCATTTAGCTGTCCACCAGTCTGCTGCTGCTTCACAAATTCAAGTGAAATAGTGAAATAGGGGCAGATTCTAGTATATTCCTTCTCTGCAACTTTTGTCATAGTGCTCAATAAATCTGGGTCTGCCTTGTCTGTCTAAACAGTCTAAACTCTGAGTAAATCCTTCACTCACTGTCTGAGCGCTGATTGATGTTTCCACCGGAGGCCTCTGTGATTGAGAACCACCGCTGGCTCACAGCACTGATTCCATATTAAACTCTGTGGACATGTTGTGCTGCACTATAAATACTTTAAGTCCTGCTCCTTTATCAACAGCACTTCATGTACTCCTTAAATGAAATGAGATGTCAGAAAAGGGAGTGAATGATGAGACAAGACAGAATGCAACACTGTCAGATCTAAACACAACAGAGGCTTCACAGATGCATCAAATCAATCAGGCTAGACCGAAGCTTGCATGGAGGTCCTGTTGTACTGTTGTCCAAAACATTGTTTGGTAGCTAAGTGCGTTTTCACACCTAAAGTTTGTTTGCTTTGGTCCGAGTCAGTCGATGAGTTTGTATACTTGGAGCGGTTTCCCCTGGTTTGGTTTGGTTTCACACCTGGAACAATCTAAGTGTACCAAAATGCGCCATTACAAACCACGCAAGAACATTCACTCCGCTTATTGGTTAGATGTGTCTGGGGCGGGAGCAAGAAAGTAAATACAGAAAGAAGGTCTTGGGTTCTGGACTAGTGCATTTTTCTTGCATCTCCATGCTCAAACCAGCTCATTTCATTTGAATAATCAGATATTGTTTTGCGAGCGATGTTACGTCTGCTCTGGTCACCGAGACTTCAGCGGCAGCTGGTTTGACCACAGAAAATGCAAGTGTCTGCCAGCTTGATCGCAGTCCATTTCTGTGAGAGGAACATTGCAAGCTGCTACAGTTTGCATCACAGACAAAGCACACCTGACTGCAGGAGCCGTTTAGCTCAGACTTGGAAAGTACACAGTTGGTGCGGTTCGAGGTGGGATCCTGGACAAACCACTCCAGAGTTCGATTGAAAGTGTACAGAGACTTGTGCCAGGGGTTTTCTGTCCATATTATAAGCTTAATTGGCACATACTACTGTACTGGACATTAACATTTGAACACCTTACTATTTCAACCAAGATAAAATGACAATTATCTTGGTAAAGTCTCTCATCTACATGAAGAGACATTTCCAGTAAACTTCTGAAATGAAAATTACACCCTTGAGAACATCCTTTCTATGTAAAACCTTTAAAATGTGATGCTGGCACACATTCCAAAAACCTTAGCTAATAATGATTCAATTTTTGATGATTTAGATGCAAGTGTCAGTTTTGAACAAAAATAACTGTCCTCTCTAAACCGGAGGAGTAACTGTACGTACCAGCTTGAGCCCAGCTTGACACCAACCACAGCCTCCTTCCCAAAACTCCTTCACCCTTTCAATTATTTAGCTTCAGCAACGAGAATGAATTACTCTCCCAATCTCAGTCTCCAAAAACAGCAACTCATTATGATTTTAATGGAGCCGCTACAAGAAGGATGAGATAGAGAGCAAGATGTTGGAGAACCGGATAGCTATTTTTACTGTCATATATACTTTGCTATTTTTGTTGATAGATCATTTTGCTTCTTTGCAGAATTTCTCATCATCTCAATAAAATTACCCAGTACCATAACATGTGTGCATTAGTTGCTAAATCACATAAATCACTGGTTGGTAGTTTTCTTTGAAAACAATACACCTGAATGTATGCTAAACCATTTTAAGTTTTTTTTACATTTTCATGAAAAGTAATGTATTCCTAATCCAAAAGATTTAGCTATAAGATAATTAGCATATCCCTTCAAACATTTGTCCATGATGTAACATTTTTCACTTCAAAATTCACTTTTAATCATAACAATACAATAAGGCATCATCATATTTATGAAGGGTAGAGTATTTTATGGCTTTCAGCATTTAGCAGCTCCTCCATGACGCGTTTTTTGCGTCAGCCAGCAGAATTCAGCAGACCTCGGCTGCTCCGGGCTCCGTGCACTGCAGCCACGAAGGGAAGCAAATCAATTCAATTAAATTTTATTTATAGTATCAAATCATAACAATAGTTATCTCAAGACACTTTACAGATAGAGTAGGTCTAGACCACACTCTATAATTTACAAAGACCCAACAATTCCAGTAATTCCCCCAAGAGCAAGCATTTAGTGTGACAGTGGTGAGGAAAAACTCCCTTTTAGGGAGAAACCTCGGACAGACCCAGGCTCTTGGTAGGCGGTGTCTGACGGTGCCGGTTGGGGGTGTGATGAACAGTGGCAATAATAGGCACAATAAAGATAATGGAACTATGAGTAGAAATAGTAGTTGTAGTAGTTCATGGCGTAGCAGAGCACTGCAGGGCGTTACAGGGTGTAGCAGGGCGTAGGGGGGCACTGCAGGGCATAGCACAGCATAGCAGGGTGTAGCAGGACGTAGCAGGGCACTGCAGAGCGTAGCAGGGTGTAGCAGGCATAGAAACACACCGTTCATCTGCACACACTGCCAACTGCCATGCAAGCACATTCTCACTCCCAGCGATTCAAAAAGTGACGCTTGGTCAGCGGCCTTTGGCATTTGTTATTGACGCAAAAAAAGTGTTAGCGTCTAGCCCTTTGGCATCATATTTACACATGCTTGGTTGGGACTTTCTGCATCACTTAATGACGCTTTGCATCGGGACTCGGCATCAGTATTTGAAGCTCTGGGTCAGGACGTACGTTTAACTGACATGCGGCACAAGAACGGGACAGTTAGGTTTAGGAAAAGATGGTGGGTAGAGTTGCAAAATATACGTTTCAGTGACACGCAGGACAAGAACGGGACACGAACCCCGGTCTCCTGGGCGAATATCCTGTGTTGTTTGACCCATCCTCCACCCCAACCTGCCTCCTTACACGAATTTACGGTCTTTCATACTACTCGCTACCGTTGTGGCTCTTAATACTACTTCATTTTGCAGCGCCGTGGACGATTTGCTGCATTGCCCGGTGCGTCCCATATAGACGCTAAAGGGTGATTTTTGCGTCGGTATCTGACGCTGAGAGACACTGACTAAGCATCAGTATTTGACGAGTTAGGAGTGAGAATGGGTTGGCCATGCACAGAGCTGTATTTAAATCTGCAAAATATGTCTTTAAGGAAAGATCATAGTCATTGTTAAAAACAAACTGCTGACTTTCTACGAGACTGAGAGTGAGCAGTGGTCTCCTGTGTGAAGGTGGAAGTGGCAATTACAAATCGCTTTGCCGATTAAAATTGTTTTGTTCACTTCAGTTAACAATTATGGACACTCACTGTGTGACTGTTATTTTTTCTGAGCTAAACACACCTAGTAAAGGCATCACAGTACATAACACTGACATTACAGCAATGTTTCTGGACGTGTTCTTAGTAATTGTAGCAAGGTTAAAGCAACACCAAAGCACTTTTCCTCTTTGGTCCCCCTATAAGTTGGAAGCGGAATTGTCCATTACTGCTGTCGTATGTCTCATTCGAACTACAGATCCGCTACCCGATATGGCAAACTTGCATAGTGCGGTTATAGCCAATAGAGGGCCGCAAAGTGAATGCAGGAGTGCTGTTCACCCTGTTACTATTTGATGAACCACTGAAACGATTTTGGAAACATTATTTTAAGGTACAAAAGAATCTTTGGTGTTGCTTTAACAGTAACTTGGGTCTTTTGCTGTTTCAAACTGTTATATCCGGTTCAGAACTAAACTACTGTAGGCCTGTATAAGTTCTTTGATTATTGGTTATGAGGTGAAGTGCAAAAGTTCCTCATTCCATTAGTGGCATTTATGATGAATTAGTTCACTGAGAATCTGTCCGTCCATGTACGAAACTCATCTGTGTGGTAACATGCTTTGCCGACCCAACCATTTACTGCTCCTCTGCTAAAAACATTGCTCTTATTGCGCTACTTGTACCTTTGCTACTAAGAGTGGTATGCAATTACGTACATTACCACAACAGGTTGCTTGTCAGCAGGAATTAGCAGGATATGTTGTTTTAAGTGTCTGAATAAATGGAGATGCTGTCATTCTAGATCTTAAAAAAATGTCATTTTAAAAGCTATTTTTGGAGTTGGCATATGTAAGTCATGTATGTGTTTGCATTTATTTTCTTTGTGAAAGTATTAAGCATACAACCAGTAAGAATATAATGATGCAGATTACTCTGTATCATCTAAAGGCTTGATAATCCTCAGCAAAATATAAAAAAAGGCTTTCCAACGCTGTCATGTGCCACAGAGACAATTTGTGGGAAGTCAGAATTGCTGCTCAGCCAGAGTACATTTTAAACTCCTGACGATGTGTTTCCCCCCGCCAACACTCTCCCTGATAGTTTAATATCACTTACAGTTGTTTATTTATGACCTGAATCCCCATCTGCATTCTTAACTTAATTACTTCAGGGTTATGTGTAATCACTGATGGAGGGGCTGGAGGCCGAGGAGAGATAGGAAGCGAGGTAAAGATGAGAAAATTGTGAGGGGGAATAAAATTAGGTACGAGGGAGAAGGAAACGAGACATGTTCTGTAAGGGACATGGGGGTAAAAGACAATTACACTTTGACTACAAGAAGAAAAAAGAGGAATATGAAGAGGTATTATGAGGCTTTAAAAATGTATTGTAATCACATGGTGAGTGGATGATCATTGCAAGCACAGACTTATACTCAAAAAGAATAACGTGATACTGAATTAGATGTAATTTACATTTTTTTCTGATAATTATATTGTGGAAATTGTTTATTTCTTTCAGATGGCCTTGTTATTTGCCAGTAATGATTCATCACGAAGCACTTTTGAGTGAAAATGTTGAGAGCTCAAATCTCCCATTTGAAATGAATGGGGTGTCTGCAGCATGTTCACTAATGCTGAATTTTCACACCATTCATCAAAATGCAAAAAAGAAAGATAATCTAGACAAAATGATAGCTTTACACGTGGAGGGTAGAAAGAAATGACGGCGAAGACAAATGACGGATAACAAATGACGGATAACTAATGACGTGGCTTTTCCTCGTTGGAGAGCGCTGAAAAAAGAAAAGGGACTGAGGTCAGACACGGATGTCACCTTACTGCTTTTGAACAGGTTAGTAATGGGTTTTGTAACGCATTAGGAGTAGGTGCGCGATCATCTGCGCGAAAGTTTACGTCATGTGGATGTGCCGAAAGTTGTTATTACTTAGAATTCATCATAAAACTAGGCACTATGGCTTTAAAATAGCTTTATTCTTTTTCTTGCTGATTTGGTTGCAGCACAAACAGCTGCAAAATATAAAATATCTGGCTCTAGATGTTCCACTTTCTTTACAAGCTGACTTTATCAGTCTGCAGTTTGGTCTTTGGCAGGAAGGGAACACTGGGTATTTTGCTGAAAACAGCTGCCTGCTGCTGCTGGAAACAAGGTTAATGGGAGCCGTATAACTCGTAACAATGTGCTGAAACTGAAGAGATGTAAGATTTAGAGCTGTGACTAAATCTGGAAAATGGGGCTTCTTTAAAACTATCTTTATTCCCCCCCTCTTATATCTTTTGCTGTATTTTACTGTTGCAATGATGCCTTTAGTACTGTATAGGGACTACAATAAAGCGGACACAATGTGACAGAAATATGCTGCAAAGTTCTGTAATGTGAGATTTTGGAAATACTGCTTAGGGGAGTTATCTTGACACTAATTCTTAGTGATGGCGAAAGGATTAGTCACTTTATCTGTCAAGCGGGTGAGTTGAACGCAACAAGGGAAGAACCTAAATGCAAGTAGTCCAGGAGAACAGGAAGAGTTCAGTGATTTATTGACAAAAGAAGATGATACAGAAGCTTACTGACATGGGTAGAAAGTCCAAACAGAAGTAACAGAGAGTACACAGGTAAACAGGATTGGGCAGGAAAAAGGTGCAGTACAAATTCTTGTTACGTACAGGTTTAGATACAGATGTCTGGAAAGCAAGGCATGAAATAACATTGACAATCCGGCAAGGTGTGGGTGCAAATGGGCTGGTAAATATACTGCCAGGCTGATTAGGGAAATGAGAAGCAGGTCAGTATGTGGCTGGATCAGAAAATTCAGGGCACTGGGACAGGTGGAAAAGTCTGAGGGCATCTGTTGGACAACATCAGTTCGCTGAAGTTGACAAGCAAGATTACCCATCAGTCACTGGGCCATTGCTGGAATGACATTGCACATCTTGTGAATTAATCCAATCACATTATTCCCAAAGCAAGATGCCCCAACTCAGAGTAACTTCCTGTCTCTGTGTCCCGTGGGTTTATCCACGGCCACGCCTCTTTAGGAGACTAGCGGCAGGTCCATGTGCATTGATGCTAATGGGCGAAGTGAACGTGAACACAGATTATGAGCGATTAATTTGCCCCATAGTCACCAGGGTAAATATTGGACCCATGTTTTACATCCTTTACAGTGAAATACAGTCACACTTTACACCATTTAGCTGGCAGCATTTTAACGTGTTTTGTTTAAGCAAGCTAATGTCATAGCTAACTGTAGGCTAACCTTACCTGCTGTGTAATGTTAACTAGCGTTTAAAAAAATGCATCGCAATTCATTTTTTATCTCAACCGGTTGTACTCTTCACACATTCAAATAGATTTTTAACAGATTCACGATGCATTGTTACATCCTGTAAATATATTTGGTTTAGACTAGTGTTTATGTACACTGTGGAATGCAATGCAGCTAGAGAGTCTTCCGAGTTTCTTTTGCACCCAGTACTGCCAGCTGTAATTAATACTGGTTTCGCTGGTGTCTATAACAATACAGATGTCTGTGTACCTCTGCTGCTGAACAGCTCGGACCTCCAGACTCCAGCAATAAGCCAGCGCCGCTTCATCCCGCCAAAGCAATAAGCTAAACATGTCCCTCCTCGGAGCCACATGCCTTAAAACCAATAAACTGAGAGCGAAGCATAATGAAATGGGCAATTCAGGGAGAGCATAAGCCCGAGTCCACAATCAATAAAGAGTAGAGATGCCTTTTTTTCCTGACTTAAGTATTTGCAGTCGGGGACTTTAAACTTTGGAAGAGCCAGCCCAGGGAAAAACATTGGCAAGAAGTGCACCTTCTTGTATTTACATTTAAAGTGGGAATGTACGTTCCTTGTGATATTTTTTATTTTGGCTCCATCTTTGCTGCGATGGGGCTCATTGCTGTTTCTGCACTGAGCTCCCCGGAGAGCATTTGTCAGTCAAACACTGTGGCTTCTCCTCATTTTCTGTTGATGTAGTTTCTGGTTGAGTCTTTTCAGGTTTATTTCCACAGCGCTTTGCTGTGTCTCAAAGGACTCACTCAGACCAAGATGTTATATCTGCAAAAGATCTGGAGCAAAATAATACATTACAAAATCAGTATTTTGACATTGTGGCACTTTTACCTGAGGATATTCTTCCACAGCGGGGTGTCAAATGATCTCACAAATCAAATGAGATGAATGAAACAGCTTGGCAGGTTATGTTTTCAGCTCAATATGTTTTTACTACCCATTCAAAATGAAATGTGTTCACTGAATTAGGCAGAAAATTCAGCTATAACATGCAATGTAACAACCAAATAAAACATAATGAGGCAGAGTGATGAACCTTCCTGGAGGGGCGACATTTGAATCCACCGTCAGGTAGAATCTCTTGGCCAGCTGTCTGAAGAAGACACACAGCTGAACAGAGCATGTCCCACTCAATCCGAAAAGACATATTCAGCCACACAAACACTCGTATGGACAGCAGACAGAGAGACAGTGAGTATGTCCCAGGTTGTTAAATTGCATCTCTGTTTCCTTCACGTGCTCCCCTTCCTCCCGTCCCACCGAGGAAACACGGGAGAGACTCGAGGAATTCATAGGGAGGAGAGTAGAAACGAGGAAATGTGTTTCAGAGGGATGAGACGTCCTTTCCTCTGAAGCATCACATGAATTCATCAGCTGTATGGGCGCAGTTAGCAACAGCTATCAGCTATCACTTCAAAACAGCTTGAAGTAATACTGGAATTCTGCCTGCTGAAGAACAAACGCCAGTGGACCTCGGTCCCGCCACAAAAATGTGTTGATGAAGTCATGGCCCAACCGTAACATGGCGTATCTACTATGTACTGGATAGTAAAATATAAAAAAGCTCAAAATGACAACATGTAGGCTAAAATAATGCAGTCAGTCTTCATTTTTATTATTATAACTCTGGTAAGCCAACCCGTTGTCACTCCCAACTCGTCAAATACTGACGCTTGGTCATTGTCTCTCAGCGTCAGATACCGACGCAAAAATCACCCTTCAAATCATCCTTCAGTGTCTGTATGGAACGCACCGGGCAGAGCAGCAGCTCAACCGCGGCGCTGTAAGATGACGTAGTATTAAGAGAGACAACGATAGAAAGTAGTGTGAAAGACCGATAATCCTCATAAGGAGGTTGGTTGGAGTGGTGGGTGGGTCAAACAACACAGGACTTTCAACCAGGAGACCGGGGATCATGTTCCATTCTTGTCCCGCGTGTCACTGAAACGTACATTTTGTTACCCCAACTACCATCTTTTCCTAAACCTAACTGTCCCGTTCTTGTGCCGCATGTCAGTTATGCCTACTAGAGCCTCAAATAGTGTTGCAAGAGTCGTAAAGCATGTCTAGATATGACGTTAAAGGAGACTTTTTGCGTCAGTAACAAACACCAAAGGCCCCTGAACAAATATCGCTTTTTGACGCGCTGGGAGTGAGAATGAGGTGGGTAAACATGGATTGATTCTGATCCAGATGATGTTTTTATCTGAAGTCTTATCTAATGTATTCATTTTGTGATGCAGCTTTTAAGGCCCTGGCAGCTCAGGTTTACTAACAGAGAGGCCGTGAATCCCTACGACTTCTGTCTATACCAGGGGTGGCGAACCTGTGGCTCTTGAGCCGTATGCGGCTCTTTGCCTGCTCCTGTGAGGCTCTTACTGTGTGGCTGGGGGCTGTGTCATTGGTTGATTGTAGTTTTTAACTTTTCTGAAACATACAGTATTTCAGATAAGTAAAAAAAAAAACACATTTGAATACATCTGCCAATACTGCCAATACATTTGCCAATTATTTTAAAATGGAAAATAATGCAGCAGAGTTTTGAGGACAGATTCTGCAACCTGAGGAAAAACAGCGGCCACAGATCACCTTCCTCGTTAACCCTTTCACTGCTGAATCCGATTGTTTGAAAGCCCCTTTAGTGACAAATGAGTGAGAGAGTTGCTTCAAGTTCAAGTTCAAGCAAGACCTGAAAAGGACTGTGGATAACAAAGACTGTCAGGTTTCTCACTGAGTCAATCTAAGTGAGAAAAAAAACTATGAAAACTGCTATGTATTATGACTGTCATCAGATCTGGAAGACACTGTTGCTGTTGTAGTGTGGACGTGCATGTGTTGTGTGGCTTTTTGCTATGGTGCGTTTTTTTTTGTGGCTCTTTATACCTAACTGGTTGGCCACCCCTGGTCTATACATTTAAATTGCTCATCAGACTGCATTACCAACTAATAAAAACAAGAAATCGTCATTGTGAAGGATTTACAGACCTACAAGATAAGAAAATATGAACGGGATACTAAAGATTATGCAGACGGGACAGTTTATGATTGGCAAGGAAGCAGAAGGGAGTTTCCTAGGAATAACCGCCCGCCCTTTCCCAAGACAAACAAGTACATGCCTCTTTCAACAGCGAGTGAGAGAGACTCCTCTGATGATCTGAGTGACGTCGGAGGTGGTGGCCTACTACATCCTAACCCTATGTCTTTTCGGAATCGAGGCTACAAATGCCAAAGACAAAGACGAGGCGGGGCTCAAGGGGGAAGAAGAGAAACCCCGCTACCGACGCGTTGGTCCCCACGGAACCACCAGAGGAGACTGTAATCAACATCTCGGACTCGGCCCTTTTGGATACAGAGAAAGCAGTGCTTCGAAAAGGACTCTCGTTTGCCCCGTCTAATTACACCAACTCTTTGGACTCATTTAAATTCTTTAGACAGCTTCACCTTAAACATTTCTTTTTTAGGTTCAATGTCTTGTCTAATAGTAATATTGTAAGCAGAAACTAGTACTAGCGAAACCCCCAGAGAAGTGACTCCCGTTAAAAAGAAATCTAGGTTTTTGCCTTCTTCTAATTTAAATGCCACCATTGTCACTTTTAGCCAGTTAGTTGAGCAAGACATGGCCAAATTAAATGCACTTTGTCCCTCTTAAAATAAAAACATGACAAAAAGTGAACTGGATGCGCTACGCTCTTTGGAATCAAGACAGCACATTATTATTCGCCCTGTCGACAAGGGGGGGGGGCGCTGTTGTTGTTATGGGTTTAAAGAATTATGATTGTGGTATATTGAAATTGCTAAATGATGAAAAACACTATCAGCCACTCCTATGTAATCCTACCTCCAGCACAAAAAATATGATTGATGAATTTATTGATACATCTCACAAAAAAGGCTGGATCACTGATAAAGAAAAGGCTTTTCTACTGAGTGACCACCCCCGATGTCCAGTATTCTATGGTCTACCCAAAATTCATAAACGACTTGATGATCCTCCTTTGCGCCCTATTGTATCTGGCATAGGGAGCCTCACTGAGCCTCTCTCACAATTTGTTGATTTCTTTCTAAGAAAACATGTTCACAGCTTACCATCATACCTTGGGGATACAACTGATGTTCTGAATTTGATTAATGATTGGAATTGTGAAAGGAATGATGTCCTTGTGTCTTTGGATATGCAAAGTCTTTATACATGCATACCCCACCACATAGGCCTACAAGCCATGTCGCATTACCTTGCTAAACGTCCCACTGATGTTCTGCCTCCATCAGAATTTCTTGTAAATCTTGTCGAGATCATTCTATCTAATAATGTCTTTAAATATTCTGGCAAATTTTATTTACAACTACAAGGGACTGCAATGGGGAGCGCATTTGCATCCTCTTATACCTGTTTGGTGATGGGTTTATGGGAAGAAAAATATATTCACAATATTGAAAATAACCCCTTTCATTCCAAAATATCACTGTGGCGCAGATACATAGACGATGTTCTTTTAATATGGAAGGGTACACTTAATGAGCTAAATCACTTTTTGACTTATGTAAATTCTTCCACAGATTATGTGTCCTTTACTATGGAATGTAATAATCAGTCCATTGATTTCTTAGATCTTACTATTTCTAAGGACGTAAATAATATTTTACAATCCACCATCTATCGCAAACCCCTTAGTAGGAACACCCTGTTAAGAGCCGACAGCTATCACTCACCTCATCTGGTCCGCAATATACCAATGAGCCAGTTTTTGCGAGTCAGAAGAAATTGTAGCACCACAACTGATTTTATGTCAAAAGCAGCCCATTTAGCACACCGTTTTGAACAACGAGGTTTCAAATCTGACATTACAAAAGCATGGGACAAGGCTCTAAGTACTGTTGAAGAAAAAACTATTTTTTTCGACCGGCTACACTCCAGAAGCAGGAAGAATGAAAAATGTTATTCACAAGCATTGGCATGTTCTGAAGAGGGACCCGACACTCAAAGACATATGTGCCAATCCGCCTAGGTTTATATTTAGGCGTGCTGGCAACATTCGTGACCGATTGGTCCATTCAGACATGTCCAACCCACCTCTGACCACTTGGCTCCCCAACCCACCCCTGGATTTCTATAAATGTGGTAACTGTGCGCAATGCTCTAACTCGACCAATGCGAAGGAATTTTCACATCCCTGCACCGGCGAGAAATACATCTGTTCATTTATTAATTGCAACAGTACACATGTAGTGTACCTTCTAAAGTGTCCCTGTGGACTGGCTTATATAGGCCAAAGAAAACGTCAACTCAAACTAAGAATATCTGAACATAAGACAGCTATTCGTACCCAGAATTTAACATATGCCATGGCGGGGCATTATAAGCAGGCCAATCATGGCTCCCCTGCATCACTGAGGTTCTGGGGAATCGAGAAAATCACACCCCCATCCAGGGGTGGTGATATTAATAAACTCCTATGCAGGGAAGCGTTTTGGATACATACACTCAGCACTTTAGAACCTCTAGGTTTAAATGAAGAATTTAATTTAACTTGCTTTCTCTAATGTCAAAGTATGTTAAAGTATAGTATTTAAGATGAATATAATTTTATTCCCATTGTATTGTGAACATTTTATATTTGTTACCTATCAACATTGTTTTTAATCACTTTTGACCTGTTTGTGGGCATTTGCCCTTTAATGACTGATTGAGTGTAACACCTTGGTTGAGATGGGTGTATCTTCAGGCAGCTAATGCCCCCCCTTACGCACCTGTTGATGATTCTTATTAAGGGCTTCATTGCCCATTCTCTCCAAGGACTCTGATGAAGATGTAACCCTACATCAAAACGTTAGTCACTAATATGCACCTTAAGAAATAAAACGTAAGAAGTAGAAGACATCTGTGTTGCACCGGCAATTTTTTGTTACTTTACACTGTTGCACCGGATTGTTGTGGTCTGCAGAAGCGCAGAGAACTCTCTTTTTTACAAGAAATCGTCATTCTCAGCAACACATTTACGTAGATATAGATGTATTTAATCACATATCCTTTTCATTCATACCAGTTAAATCCTTTATCAGTGGCATGTGTTTAAAGGAGGACCAACATTTCTGTCAATCCGAATCCCAGCTACTGTATCAGGTTTGTTTCTCAACACACTGTTCATCTAACCTGTTAATTGCCAAAGGGTTTTACATATCTCTCATACACTAATTGGGAAGGACTATTAGTTGGAGCATCTGTAGCGGTTCCCAGGAGATGTCTCCCAAAGATCACAGAAAATGATGCTCTTGCTGTTTGCGTCACTTTAAGTCTTCCTGACTTTGTCATATTCACTCTGAATGCATAGTTTAAACAGCTGCTCCGTCGAAGAGATGACTCCAGGTAACATTCTGTAAGTGCATGTGCATATTTTCCACTTGCTTGTTTGTGCATGTGTATTTCTTATATATATATATATTATTGAACATATATATATTATTGAACATCAACAGTATAAAAGATATACATTTACAACAAAGAAAGGCAGAAGTACAATGCTCAATTTTTTTCATTTTCTTGAAGTGATACCATATTCAAAACACCCGTTCTCAGGATTGGCTTTCACTTTCTGTCCCTGCAGTAAGAAGTAATCTTGGAAAGACAGCCTTTAGATATCTTGCCTCATTTCTCTGGAATAATTAACAGAGTAATCTAAAAATGGATGTCCCGATGCCAATGGGTCAATTCAAAATTGTGATTAGAGACCTTATTCATTTTAACTGTGACTGTTTTACATGAAGTAGCATAGTCATACATCTTTGTATTGGCACTCATTTTAGAATGCACATCTCACTTTTTACACATATATATATATATATATATATATATATATATATATATATATAAGTGCATGTGTATTTCAATGTAAATTCCTATGCACATGCACACTGTATTTCTATGAATACACTGTATGGAGGCTTGCTAGTATGTATCTTAATGTGTGTGTGCTGATTCTGCTGCACTGGGGGAGAGCAACAGACCGAAAGAAGACAGAAAGAGAGCGAGCGAGACAGAGGAAGGAGAAGCAGAGGTGAGAAACAAAGCAAATAGAGAAGGGAAGGGACGACAGAGCGAGCGAGGCGTCAGGGGGGAGAGAGAGATGGGATGACATCACAGCAGATAGTTGAGGTAATGTCTGACACAGAAGCTGAACAGGTAGAGCAGACAGCCACGTTCAGATTGATCAGAGCTTCTGATGCAGCACTGCTGCTCAAAATATAATTACAGTTCAATTTAAAAGCTGTGAATAATCATTATGAATACAAACTGTAAGCACAAACTTTCAAAGGTCACATACCTTAAAGCTGCTGCTAATTGAACTAATATGTTGCTATTCACGTGATCATTTCCAAGTTTAAAAAGCAACAAAAAAAAGCTTTCTGATTGGTAGTGTTATGGAGGCGGGTATTGATGATTGTCTCAATGCATACACTACAGTTTGGTTTTGTTTCTCTTTAGAGAAACTAACCTGTGACTTCACCAGTAAGGATTAACAAAGTTGGGCTTGTGCTGTGAGCCAGCGCTGGTGCACCTGCCGTTTAAAATCAGGATGAGTAGAGGAATGCCTAATTTGAATTATCAGAGGTAGAAAATGAAACAAAAAGCAAACACTGTGTCGGTAACCGTCAAAAACAAGCGTGTCATGATTTAAAACATATCTAGTGTAACCAACAAATAGCAAAAGAAATACAACGTCATAAATTACAGAAAAGAAATACATCAAATAGGTGTGACTTCAATCTTTCATCAGCTGATGGAATTTTCTTAACTTCTTTCAAATGGAGGGGCACCTCTGGCTGGCAGACATCCATCCTTGATTTGTGAAATAAAAATAAGCAAACAAATTGAGCTTGCTGCCTTGCTTTGTGAAATACCTTTCTGCCCTCTCAAGCTGCATTTGAATAGTGGTTCAACATGCCCAAATTCTCCTAAGCACTTTCCCTTGGTGAATCCCCGCCGCCATCTCAAGTGTCGTTCCAATTGTCTGAAACAAAGTGAACTTGGTGAGAACGACCCTCGGAGGGCTGAGGGAGCGAGTGAACAACGATGGTCATTCCAGAGGTGGATATCACCCACAGTGCATTGCAGTTATGCATTTGTTGCAAAACATTACATCCAAGGTTAGGTTGCAGTCATGTACAAACACTAAAAACACTAAAACTCCAAACCACCAAAGGAGAAGATGCGTAAATACATTTCAACTTTTTAGTTTCCTCATTGTTAGCTTGATATTTTACTGAAACATGTAATATAACTTAGGTCTATTTACTTTTTACGTTTTCTTTACTAGACAGTTGTATGTGTGATTTCTTCAATTCCAACATTATGGAGGAAAATCAGTTTTTGCGAGATGTAAGCATTAATATAATTAATCATGATACAGATCACAAACTTTCAAAATCTGAATTTGATGCAGCTGATTACCAAGCCACATTGAAATGAATCTGTAGGTATTTATGATGCGTAAAAAGCAGTAATGATATTTTTTTTATAAATATTTGTACTGCGCCTTTCATACAAGAAATAGGCCTACTGTACAATAAGGAAATTGCATGACTTAAGCAGACAGAATGGACATAAAATGGGGATAGAAAGCCATAATTGATAGAAAATAAGATGGATAATGAAACGCACTTGAAGCAGTAGTGCTAAGCCTACAATTGGGCTTTTTTCTGACATTTGTGATGCCTTTTTTTTCACAATTTGTTTTTGCTTTTTCCAGCGTTTTAAATTTTAAAATTTTACTTCTACACATTTTCAGCGCTTATTTCTACGTCCAATATTTTCTGATATAAAACAAAAATTTAAAACGGGCCAATGTCGAAGTCAACACATTAAGTAGCGTTGAAACCCAGTGATACCGAGGCTGTGTTCACACCTAGCAGCATCCATCAGGGACAATGATGTCATTTGAACTACGGTGACACTAACACAAAAAAGGTTGTCTCAGTCTTCTAACGGGACAACTGTGTTGTCCCTTGTTGCAAGTGAATGTAGAAATGAAAACCATAGGGGTTATGGGTAAAAGGAGACCGATTTGGACACAGTACTATGTGTGTCTTGTCTACCCTGTTTACTTCTGTGTTCAGAGCGTCAGTGTTGGCTGGATGAGATAGATGCTCTGCTTCTGCCCTCTGCTGGTTATAGTCTGTAATTACATCCCAACCAAAATCCATCAGCTCAGGGGTCTTAACCCTTGTGTTTTCCATGGATTTTTTTATATGTGAAATATGGGTTTCTTTCAACCAAATGGCCCAAAAATAACATGGATGCACGTTGTTTGGTATGGAACCCATACAACATTCTTCGCAGGTAAAATTAATGATTACTTCCATTGATTTTTGGGTGTTTAAAAATGTAATGGGTTCAAAACAGTATCCCGACTCAACTTTGACATATACCAGTCTGTGATCCACTCAACATCCTCTGATCTTAACTATTTTTCAATATATATACATATATATATAATTTCATATAAATTAGTTTTATTGATTAAAAAAAAAAAGTTTAAAAAAGCGCCAAATGCATTGAAAAAAGCGCCAAAAAAAGTTCATTTTCAATTTTGACCCGAAATGGCCAACAAGTTCATGTCGACGGGAAGACAACACAAGGGTTAAACGTTTTTAGGCCAAGGACCCGTTAGCTGAACGAGAGATGGAGCAGGGACCCACCACTACATATATTGTATAATATTGAGTTGCCTATTGAACTGGGCCTACAATAATGTGTAGGGCGGCCTAAAGCCTTAACACATACCTTTTTATGGTGCATACAATACTTAAGTATTAAAATACTTGTTCACATATTTTTATTTTTATACATCATGTTTTAATGTTAAACATACATGTAACGGTATATCCTTAAAGCTTAACTATATCTGAGGTGAACGATAAAGGTGTGACATTGTACGATCTGTCCAGGGAGAGCAGATGTAAAATAGCCTTTTGGCTAATTCTGGCACATTTGACATTTTCTTATGTATTATTAGTGTGCATTGTCCCTGTTAAATAAACCTGAAATAAATAAATAAATCTGTGAACGGCTACCTCAGTGGCTACCTTGGCCAGTAGCCTGTAGTAGTAGTCATCAATGTTGTGTACATTTAAAAAAATCACAAATAGGCTGATTTATCTTTGCTAATAATTTGTTTGACTTGATAATGTATATTTTCAGACGTACTTAACTTTTGGAAAAAAACTTTTTTTAAATAATTAAGCAACAACTTGGGGGCCCCCCTGCAGTAACTCTAAGGACCTTCTCAGGGGTCCCGGACCCCCTGATGAGACGCATATCTAAATAAATCATCATTCACTTTTGTAATGATATATTTATACTGTCCTCACAACTGGATTGATCTTTGTGGAAACGAAACCACATGCTTCAACTGTCTTTACTTATGTGTGTAGCCCGTGATGTGTTCACTGTCACTGGTTAACATGAATGCTGAGCTGTTCCACAAGGCTAAACTCAAAACAGGGGACACAAAGGGGGGCCAGGCTTGTTGTCACAAGCAGCACTGCTAATTATTACAAAAATATCAAGTCCAGTATTCATTGCGGTTGATTTAATCTGGTTTAGGTCCAATAACTTGTTTGTTTTCTTTGTTTAGAGACTGCTGCTGCATTTCATTTTTGACTAATGGAGACCCATGGTCTTGTAAAAATTATTTTATAAATTATGATTAATATAAAACATAAGGATGAGTTTGTGTGTCTTACATAGTTTGATTAATTGAAATCAATGGATGTTTTTAATTGTGAGTTTTTCTGCTGACAGGGCAAGCATAGAGGTTTGTGAAAAGGGTTTGTATTCAATTTTAATACCAGACTTTATTTACAGGTCAAGTTTCCAATCAGTTAGGCAGCTGGTAGTGAAAACACACACTCACACTTCAAGTATTTGACCAGTCACGTTTGAGCAGGCTTTGGTTTGCATGCGGGTTAACAGTCCGTTTGGAGAGCAAAAGAGGCGGAACGCATTCGCCGAAATGCAAACTCGGAAACCCATCGGCTATCGTCTGACGACTTTATTAGCTTTTTTATTCCAGTCATAGACGGCATCTCTCAACTCCATTCTGATGTCTCAAGTTGCTAATCACACTGTAAACAATGACCGGCGCACAGAAGAGGAAGTCCTGATCAAATTATTGGCCTCTAAATCATCTTCAGACCGTTAGCCAATGGGTTCCGAGATGGTGCATGCATTAGTCTCGCTTTGCCAGACCTTCCTTCACAACGCTGCGGAAGAGGGTCTGGCTAGTCCACACAGCATTCCAGGATGGGAGAGAAACATGCTCTGGTTTATCGGCATTTCTTTAAACCAGTCACAATCGTCTTCGGCGGTGCTAAGCTCCGCACGGAGCCACGGTGCCTCTGCAAAATAGCCTCGGGAAGGAACTTGTTTTGGTGGAACGTGTACGTTCAAAAGTTGTTTTAGTCGTGGGACAGAAAACTCAGATTGGACAGATAGTCTAGCTAGCTGTCTGGGTTTACCCTGCAGAGATCTGAGGAGCAGTTAACCATAGTCCTCATAAATCCACCAGAGTTTAGAATTACAACACAAAGAAAGCGGAAGGTGACATCCGGCCGAAAAGAGTGAAATCCGACGGAATTTCCGGCGGCACCGGAGCAAACCCGGAAGTGGAACGTCGTGGATATAGACTAGGCATGCATTAATTGATGCTGTAGCACACTCAAAATGCATTACAAATCATGATGTGTTATTTTTACATACTACAAAATTGATGCCTGTAATCCGAGGTGCCGTGTGTGATGCCCTCAAGCATTTGTCCCTTGACCTTTCACCTCGTTTCAGACAGTTTAGAATAGTCCTAACCCTGGAAGTGACCCTCCACTAAAGGAAGAAATGTGATGCAGCTAAAGAGAAAACTGCGATCGACATTAACAAATGTTCACTTCATATTCATATTTCTCTGTGTGTGAAGCAAAGTAAAACACCTGTTATACTTGTGCTGCGGGATTTCCCTTCGACAGGATGTTTAGAGCTGAGAACAGGAGGTCTGAATTCTCTCTGTACCGTTTTCTCCATTTCCTTTCTCTTCTCTCTATTGTGCTTACCCTCTCACACCCCCGTTCCATCTCCCATGTCAACAATATCTGACCTCTTGACACTTTCACAGAACAATCCCAGCATTGTTTTCACATTTCAGCTGAGACAAGCAGGACGTTAGTGTGTTTCTTTACCTGAACTTCAGTTTCTTCCCCCTGTGGGATTTTTATTTTAAAGGTTTTGTTTGAGCATTTTGAATTTGTAACTGTCACTGAAGGTTTGCCATATAAATAAACTTCAGCCTCAGTGTAGTCAAAGTTCGTTCTGCCCATCCAGCTGCAGATGATTCAAACACAGTCATCAAGCTCTGTTTGGTTTGGATGAAAACAAAAAAAACTGCTCACTGTCATTATTGGGTTGTCACACTGGAAGACGCCGTCCGTGCGTAGAAGAGAGTTTATAAACCCTTGAAGAAATCCTGACATTTATCAGTTGTTTGTGGACCATTTTAGAGTTAGAATTTTGTCAAAAGTCATTTAGACTTTGATAAAAACAAAGTAGTAACATTGATGTGTTTGCACTACTAAAGGCTGCAAATCAAACAGTGTGCCCAAATCCTTGTTTTTCCTCTGAAGTTTGCTTTCCTTGTTCCCGAAAAGCACCTGATTCAGCTGCACATTGCTAGAAGTTGTGACTAAAGTCTGATACATATTTTGTCAGGACTCAAACCAAAAGCAAGACTCACTGCAGGCAGACAGGTTAAGATAAAAGCTCATGTTACTTGAATCTGAAAAGACAGGCAAAACCAGGAAGGCTGAACCAAGTGAACTCAGTCCATGGATCAGGAAGAAGGTCAGACAGGCAGAAAGGCAAGTTCCAGTTAATAAAGTGTTCAGGGATGAGGTGGCTGTAAAAAGCTAGGGCATGGAACAACATCAACAATCCAACAGGGAATGAGTGAAAATGGGCCGGTTAGACACTGCAGGGCTGATAAAAGAAAGTGGAAACAGGTGAGTAGGTGACTGGGACAGGTGGGTAAGTCTGAGTACATCTGGTGGATGGATGGAGAATTTGAGGGGCAGACTGAGAAAAACTTAAATGAATTCATAGTGAAATTTGAATCAACAAGAACCAAACTAAAATGTTTGGTCCAGACTGAATTATCTCAAAAGTCGGTTGATTTACCATTATCAATCAATCAATCAATCAATCAATCAAACTTCATTTATAGAGCACTTTAAAACAACCAACGTTAACCGAAGTGCTGTACAGAAGAATAAATAACACATAAAGCACATAACTCACAGAGCCATAAAATACAAATAAAAGTTAAGAGACATAAAACAAGAGAAACAATAAAATCAGATGTCAACGTCTGGTGTCAAAGGCCAAGGAGAAGAGGTGGGTTTTAAGACGAGATTTAAAAACAGATAGTGAAGAGGCCTGTCTAATGGGCAGAGGATGATCGTTTCACAGTTTAGGAGCTGCAACAGCAAAGGCACGATCCATCTTGTGCTTATGCTTTGTTTTTGGGACACTCGGGAGCAGTTGATCAGCTGAACTGAGAGAACAGGTTGGTGTACATGGGTGTAGCAGCTCAGATATGTAGAGTGGGGCAAGGCTATTGAGGGATTTAAAAGCAAATTAAATCAAAATGATGTAGAGACATTGATGGTCCCCAGAGGATGAAGAGGATGCGGACCTTTCCTCTAGTGCCACCATGAGGTTTTGGGTGAAACAAGTACTTGATGGATTGCCATGAAAGTTGGTACAGTATCCATTCATGCCCTGCACGGGATAAATTGCAATAACTCTGGTGATCCCTTTACTTTCCATCTGCCATCTTCAGGTAAACATTTGAATTTGTCTAAAAATGTATGACCAAATATCTGTAGACATTCCCAACAGCGTATTAGCTAATCTTTGCATGCTAACATATGTAATATAAGGTACACATAGTGAACATTGCACCTGCTAAACACCAGCATGTTAGCATTGTCACTGTGAGTATGTTAGCATGCTGACATTAGCATGTAGCTCAAAGCCCCATAGTATAGCCTTAGCTTGGGTGTAGATGCACCTGCAGTACCCAGCACTATATGTTTGGAAGTAATGGATATTTTATGCCAGTTGAAGCGGCTTAAGTATCCCCTAAATATTGCTGTCTCCATCTTCGGCTACATCTACACTACAGCTACATTTTTAAGCGTTTTGAGACAAAAACGATCTCTGTCCTCACAAGAGTTTTAGCTCCAGTAGCAGAACTAATCTCCGTCCATATCAACCCGTCTGACAACACATATCACATGACCATTTGCATACACTGGTCATGTGCGTGCCGGTATGAACAAGAAGCAGATTGTCTGACGTTACTCTGCTGTTGAAAATCATGGATGTACTATATGTGTTAAAAAATACAGAAAAATACTTTGGAGAAAGAACAACTTGGAGCGAGGACAAGGTGGAACTGTTGTTGAAAGGTATAAAAGCCTACCTAACCCGTCCAGGCTACAAAGCAACCCCAGAGTTTTCAAACCAAAACGGGGGCAGCAGTGTTTCCAAATGTCTCTGTTTTAGGGGCTCGTAAACGCTGTAGTGTTGTGGACGCAAGGTGTAAATGTAGCAAAAGATATTTGTTTTTAAACCAAAACGTAGTAGTGTAGATGTAACCTTAGTAGATGGACAACTGTCGAAATAAGGGCTTTATCGTTCTACCTCTGACAAAGTCTGACACGTTGTATTTTACAACTTCATAATTGTATAACCAAAATGATTCCATCTTCAGTCTCACATACTGTACAGTTTTGAGAGAAACTGCTGCCAAGCCTCCAGGTCCCAGTCTGTGGTCTGGTGGATCTCTTGGCTTTAGTAAAGTAGCAATAAAAACCTGGATCTTTCTAGAAGCTCTTATGGCTTCTAACCCAGGGCTTCAGATGGGACCAAACCTGAGCAAAATACTAGTTGAAATAACCTAAATACTTAGACTTTATTTCTTACTGCCTGCTGTCCAAACCCAACAGTGTTTAAGTCATCTGGTCTGGAGGAGAGATATGTGCTGAAGTTAAACATCAGACCCATTGGAGAAGATCTACAAACTAAAGGAAGGCTGACGCTTCTTCACACTGCTGTGCTTTTCTTTGTCTTTCTGTTTAGTTCTCTTTTGGCGTCAAACATTAAGTTCAATCACTGTTTCATTTACTTTTACTCTTTGGAAACTGACTGGACTTAACAGATGAGGATGTCTTTCTATTTCATTTTTTCTTCATGGAGGTGAGCAGCTGCTGGGGAAGTTGTATTCACTCTCAGAGCTGTGGACTCACAACCCGTTCTCACTCCGAACCTGGACGTTTGGACAGTGGCTGTCAGCGTCTGAAGCGACGCAAAAGCGCCCTTCAGCATGTTTGTAGAACGCACCAGGGAGAGCAGCAACTGCACGGGGTTTGAAGATGACGTAGCACTAAGAGCAACTACGGTAGCAAGTAGTATGAAAGCCAGAAAATCTGCATAGGGAGGTTGGTTGGGGTGGTGGATGGGTCAAACAACACAGGACTTTCTCCCAGGAGACCGGGGATCGTGTCCCGTGTGTCACGTTTCCTAAACCCAACCGTCCGTTCTTCTTTTCCTAAACCCAACCATCCCATTCTTGCTGCGTGTCATGGAAATGTAAGCCCACCTGACCTTTTCCTTAACCTAACTGTGTCAAAAGTGACACCAATAGTCCTGACCAAGCGCGTTTAGATAAAGCACGTTTAGATATGTCGCTAAAGGAGACTTTTATCGTCAATAACAACGCCAAAGGCACCTGACCAAGCGTCCGTATTTTACGCGATGGGAGCGAGAATCTGTTGGGACTCAAGCCACATAACTTGGACTTGAGTCAGACACAAATGCACATGATGACACGTTGGGTGCTCGAAACCATACTTGATGATTTGGAATTTGACTTGAAGTCTTAAGAATAGACTTACTGTACTAACAAAACAATTACTCCCCCCCCCCTCCTTCTGTTTAATAACTGTTGATGCCCTGCAGATGAGGTCTGCAACAGGATTTTTGTACAATGTGAACAGCCAGTGGTGTGGACATAAATCTGATGAGTTCAGACTCAATATAAAAAGATCTAAAAATATTTGCAGCTGGTTTTAGACCAGTGCTTCATGACTTCACTTAGCCCTTCGACTTGGAATGACTAGGTCCTCCTCAAACCCAAAGATTAAAATGATGTAATTAAAATAGAGTGCTGTGAATCTAGTATTTATTGTATTGCTTTGAATCCGTCCAACAGTAGCTAGTCTGCTGGCCTGCACTGTGTTTGGCATTACAGGCCAGTGGACGGACAACAGATAAAAGAATGGACCACAAAATGCAAAAACATTAGGCTCAGAAGATACAAATGATTTTAATTATAACAGGAATAACACACCAGGACACTTAGAATGTTTTTTTTTTATTTTTATAAATATACATTTACACAAAGGCATTTATTTCTCTAAATGTACTTTACTGTTTGTTTAAAATGTTGAAATGGCATTAAATGTTGTGAAGGGTGCATAAGATTTGCAAGGACTCAAAACACAAAGTTTAGGACTTGGATTTGACTTGGATTTAATCGTCAAGACTTGCACATTTTATGCAAAGATTTTCAACACCTCATACAAATTTAACATGAGACATGGATACAAATCACTGTTAAAAGATAAATCAGAATCAGGATTTATTTATTATTTAAAAAAAACAACAAAATCCATGTACGATTGGCAACCAGTATGGTTAAAGTTCCATTAAGTCTATGCACTAAAACGTTAGGTTTAGGGAAAACATCACGGTTTGTGTTAAAATCACTACTACGTTGAGGTTTTTAAAGTTTTTTTTGTCAATCCACACAATCTGCAAAGTACATGTAATTGGCAGTTGAAATGTATCTTACAATAACCTCTTTTTGCGCACACAGAACACCATGCAATTCAGGGGGTAGCGTAGAGTCAACTACAGTTGGGCGCCCTTGGAGCAGTTGGGGGTTCCGTGCCTTGCTCAAGGGCACCACGGCAGTGCCCAGGAGGTGAACTGGCACCTCCCCAGCTACCAGTCAACTCTCCATACCTGGTCTGTACAGGGACTTACCATGGGTACAATAATAACCACTTGGCTAGGGTCACAGGTAAAATAAATCACTGTTGACTGTTACAAAGTCCCATGTTCTGTTGACCCAACCCTTTTTTTGTGTGTGGCATTTTAGGCCTTTATTTGTGATAGGACAGCCTAGACACGAAAGGGGAATGACATGCAGCAAAGGGATGCTGGTCGGAACTGAACCCGCAGCCGGTGCGTCAAGGACTGAGCCTCTGTACATGGGCACACACACATGGGCTCTACCAGGTGAGCTACCCAGGCGCTACCCATAATCTGACTTCCTCCTTAGTTCTCAACATAATTACTACGGCCACTAGAGGGCTTTGTCACTTCAGCGTAAACATTACATTTTTGATTATTTGCTGAAACAGAGTCACAGAATTTCTGGCCTGTGCAATACTCGGACTAGTACGCGTCACATCGCTCAGAGCACCTTTAATTAGAAGTTCACAAATTCACTTGCCCAAATAAATGTCATGTCCATAAACAGTGTTGTGTACTGTCACCCTGCTGGATTAAACACAGGCACACACAATGGAACTTGGCTGATGTGGTTCCTTTCTGCAGAGCATCCCATTAAACACCTGACCAATATCTGTATGCAGCTGCTGTTTGGTCTCCGCTGACTCGCCGTGTTCGCCATAACAGCTTCTAGAAAGATCCAAGCTTTTATTGCTGCTCGTCTGAAGCCAAAAGAAGCAGCAGGCCGCACATTCAGAACCACGACTTGTCCCAGTAGACACAAGATCAGAGCCGCTCCAAGAACCACTCAGAGGTTTCCCAGGTTTGCTGAACCACATCTTTCTTTTCTTTTTTTTTACAGCTTAAGTCAGACCCAAAACCTGTACGTATACCTGTACGTATACTTTTTCATATACACACCAATGACAAAACATACATGATGAAACAGGAGAGGAGAGAAGCCATTGGCTTGTTCACTGGACATCTCCATAATCAAAGAATAAAAAAGTAACTTATATCAAACAGGATTTACATATACTGTAAATCCAAAGAAAATAAAGGGACAGTAAGAGTAAGAGTAAGACAGTAAGCACTGAAGATGTTTCTATATATTTCATACAGTATATTATGTGTGAACTGTGCTGCCATTTGAGCCAGTACTCTCTGGAACAACAAAGCAACACTATAATTATAACGGTTCAACAAAGTTAAAAATAAATTAATGATTTATTTTTTCTTCTTTCCCTCATCCTTCCTCTTCCCTGTCTTTCCTCTGGAACGTGCTCAGCTCTGTTTACTGCATCCATGGTGTGTGTGTATGTGTGTGAGCGAGAGTGAGAGACACCTTGACCTTATCCATGATTCTCATCCGGCTGTTGATCACACATCAACCTGACGTCACTGCTGCTTACTACTGCTTCCTCCTACTGTATGTATGTATGTATGTATGTATGTGTGTGTGTCTGTGTGTGTGTGTGTGTGTGTGTGTGTGTGTGTGTGTGTGTGTGTGTGTGTGTGTGTGTGTGTGTGTGTGTGTGTCCTTATGGGGACGACAGGAAGTTACATCATCTACAGTACAAACACACACACAATGATATGAAATATAAGTCAGGGACACACTGAGCAGGAAGACAGAGAAAAAGAGAAGTGATTTGCTGCAGGCGCAGTTAAAGATACATTCTGACACATTCTAGACTCTTTTTTTCTCATGACTCCGGTACTCATACGATACATTGGCACATATGTTAAAAGTAGATTTTCTATTTATTAATGGATTTTTGTTGTTGGTCTGGTGTTTTAAATATTAATTCAGGACATACAATAATTAGAATATTGGGCTTATTTTTCCTCACTTCATTTGTCAATTTCTAATAAATCTATTCCCAGAGATGTTCACAAGTAATTTTTTGGAAGTCCAAGTCGAGTCTGAAGTCTTTGAGCTCGAGTCCAAGCTCTGGCCATCTGATCTGTCCCTAACACTGTATTGTTAAATCTTATGAATTCAAAGCATGTCCTGTAGCTACCATCCATACAGTACAGTATCAAAATCAGTTGTAGGATAACTTTATGGGTACAGCAGCTTGTTACCTGTGACGATATATGTTAAATGTAACGTCTCTTTCACATTAGCAAGTGACTTACTGTCACTGTTTACGAAGTTATTGAAAGCAAAACTAATGACAAAAGGCACATCTCCGGGAGGACTTGGTGTTACCATCGTCAATGCAATTTTTTATGTGAGTTCGCGCACATAAGCATTACATTGCACAAATGGCAAAGGGCAGGGGACATGCAGCTCGTCATACGTTTCCCCAACGTATACGCGCCAATAAAAGAAAATAGTAATACATGAATACATTTAGATTTAAAAAGCAATAATTGCATGAAAACAGGTTGTTGACGAGTCTCGAAGCTCGAGTCCAAGTCAAGTCTGAAGTGAGCTGTGCGACTTAAAGGAGAATTCCGGCCAATTTTTACGTTAATCTTGATCGCTATAGCTACGCGAGTACTTTCGATAGAAAAAACCCAGACCCGAATCAGTGCAGGCAACACGGAGTAGCTGCAGCTACGTACTACAAGCGTCCCCTGAGCTAAAACGGCAATTGTCGGTGCAAGTTTTAGAGTGCCTTTGTGCCTCTTAACAGACACAAAATGCAATTAATATGTCTGTGCCACATGAACAGGGCCCTTACGTGCCCAACTCAGACATTACTCGCGTAACTATAGCGATCAAGATTAACGTAAAAATTGGCCGGAATTCTCCTTTAAGTGCGACTCGAGTCCAAGTCTCAGACTCGAGTCCCCATCTCTGTCTATTCCATGTAAAAGGGTAAAGATTATGATTATTTTTTATTCATGATTTTTTTAAGAACCTGGGTTCTTTTTTTAAGAACCATGAGTAAAGTAAATTGTATGTATGTAGTCCAAAACATGAAATACTGTATACAGAGTAGACAGAAATACCAATAGTGAAAGAGAATAACAATAACTACTTTGCAAACACATAAAGAATTTGCACCCAAAGCTGGTGGATCTGTGACCCAATCTCTTCTCTACTATTTTCTGTCTATACCAGCTTGACCTGGAGATCTGTGCTGTGTACTGGTCTTGGCTGCCACAGCAGAAGTCCAACCTGTGATAAAATCCTGGAAGCTCCTCGGAGCCGCTGAGAGTTCCAGTACTCCTGGGAGTCGATTCAGTTCCAGCAGTTTGGGCTGGTGGTTCTCCTGGTTTCAGACGTGACCATTAGGAGGTTCAGACGGAGTTTGAGGGTTTGGAAGCAAAGAAAGGGATGCTTGTACGAAGGTTGCTGGTTTGAATTTCCTACAGCGGCAGGGAACAGCTGAAAAAGCGTGTGCTGATGACTCAGTAGCTGTTGAATCACTATGATCCAACAGTAATGTCTAGAGCAGGGGTCTTCAACATTTTTTAGGCCAAGGACCCCTAACCTGAAAGAGAGACAGAGAAAAACATGCTCTGGTTTATTAGTATTTCTTTAAACCAATAGCGCTATAGTGCTGGATGCAATAATGATGCCTCTGCAAAATAGCCTCGGGAAGTAACTTGTTTTGGTGGAACATGTGCACGTACAGCCCGGTCTCACGTGGTTCGTGTAAATGTCACGTTATTTTTAATCTATTGATACGTGTTCACGGGGACGTTTTTCTCGTTTTTTACGTGGTGGCCAGGACGAAAATGTGAAGTAATGTATTTCAATGGGAAGCATATTTCATGGTCACAGCACGAAAATGGTAGGGAGTAGTATAAAGAGCCGAAAATCCCAGCTGTTGGTTGGGGTGGTGGATGGGTCAAACAACACAGGACTTTCACCCGGGCGAGTCTTCCTAATCACAACCGTCCCGTTATTGTTGTGCGTCCCCAGAGGCCGTCTCCCGGCGTGTGAGGTGCCCTTTCCCTGTAGTGTTTTTCCTATACCCAACCTCCGCCATCCCGTTATTGTCGCGCGTCCCCCGTGGCCGTCTCCCAGCGTGTGAGGCGTCCTTTCCCCGTAGTCGCGTCCCCAGCGGCCGCAAGGCGGCCGCCTCACAACCACCTCACAACCACCTGGCAGCCACCTCCCGGCATAATGGGCATCCTTCTCGGCCGTCTCCCGGCGTGTGAGGCGAGAAACAAGAAAAACGTCCCTGTGAACACGTATCAATAGATTAAAAATAACGTGACATTTACACGAACTGCCGTGAGACTGGGTTGGCACGTAGGGAGGCGAGCCCTGGAATTAAAATGGCTGTCGAGTGTGTGATTTTACATAATAATTTAATTGTTGGTTCTAACTCGGAGGATGTTTCCCGAATCAACGGGAGTTTAGAATGCCAACACAAAGAAAGCGGAAAATGAGAGACATCCACTGGAACTTCTGGCGGCCCCGGAACAATCCAGTAAATGAAAAATTGTCAATATAGACTAGGTCTATTACAGATCACATGGAAAAAGAGAAGGACAGAGGCAGTAGAAAGACAGAGTGAGAGAGTGAGATAGTGAGAGAGAGAGAGAGAGAGAGAGAGTGAGAGAGAGCTATAGACAGGCAGAGAGAGAGAGAGAGAGAGAGAGCGAGGTGCCCCTGTGTCCCTGGTCACACCAGTGGGTAACCACACACTTCATCCCATGGCTCCAGACACACACACACACACACACACTCACACACACACTGAGGCCAATGATATGTTGGGAAACGAACTGAGGTGGGAAACCTGAGAAGGGGAAAAATGACCGAAGAAGAAAAACAAAAACAAGAATGACCGAAAAAGATGGACGCCCTGTCTCTGTGTCACCGTTTTTTTTTTTTTCTACCTCTCTATCTCTGTCTTACTATGCCACCCTGTCTCATTTACATTCACATACATACATACTGTATTCAAGGTTCATTTATTGTTGTTGTACAACACAGAGTTGCATAAGGAAATTCAGTTGTCCTCCCTTTATGCTGCATAGGAAAACCAATATTTTATATTGTGTAATTTTTATGTGTTGGTTTTATTGATTCACTTGTGTTGTCTTCCATTCGTCCACGCACGCGGGTCCTCCCCGGTCAAAACTGAAAATCAACACTTTTTCTGACGTTTTTGTCTCTTTTTTTCAACACTTTTGGCACTTTTTTTAACGTTTAACGTTTCTTTTCACTACCATGTATAAACACCACTGACAAACTTATTTCCACTAGTTTTACACTTATTTTTGGAATTCATGGTCAATAAACCTCATTTATAGGAAATAACCTAATTCTTGATTTAAAAAAAGCAGAAATGATGAATTATTTAGACTAATATAATATATAAAGGAAGGATAATCACAGACTTGTATATGTCAACGTTTAGTGAGGATACTGTTTTGAAACATTGAATAAAACACCCAAAATTCAATGAAAGTAGAGATCCGATCTTTAGTTGTACTTGCAAAGCCCGTTGTATAGAATCATCCATGTTATTTTGGGGTAATTAAAATTAGGTAGTTAAAGAGAAACCCATATTTCTGATATAGATATTTTGAAAACAGGTCAAAATGCTGTATTTATTGTAAAGTGTCTGTGAGTACTATGAAAAGTGTTATATAAATAAAACATATTATTGTTATTAGTATTAATGTGGAGGATGAGGTGGAGTTGAGGAGTCTCAGCCTAAGGAAAGGAGCTGCTCTGTATTTGTGTGTTACTTTCACTGTTCGTTTAGTGCAATAAATGCAACATCTTTCCAAAAGTCAATGAGTAACCGTGTTAAATAATCGTGATTTCGATATTGAGCAAAAATAATGGCAATTATGATTGTTTCCATAATCGAGCAGCCTTAGCCTAGGCTTAACCGTATCATTGTTGCATCATGAAACGGATCTATTTCTTTACAAAAAGTAAAAGTGATTTGGTTCAGTGTTGGAAGGCACAGACGGATGGTGTTGTCCTGCCGACAGCAGCATCAGATCAGAAAACACTTGTACATGGGCTGTTGGATTGTTCAATATGTCATTGCGTACTGCATAGGTTATTTGGAAATGTGTCATTTGTGCAATATGTAGTCTATTTGGGTTGTGCATTATGTAATTTGTGCAATACGTAGGCTATTGGGGTTGTGCAATATATAATTGTGCAATTCATAGGCTACTGGGGTTGTGCAATTTGTTAGTTGTGCAATACGTAGGCTATTTGAGTTGTGCAATATGTTAGTTGTGCAATATCTCATTGTGCAAGGGCTGTGCTACACTTACTGTGGAGAATGCAGCCGACAGGGTTGTTCAATTAAAAACTGCCACTGAAAGGAGTAGTTAATGTGCTTATACGTACCTGTCTAATGTATATGAAAGCATGTTTTGTGTTGTATGAGAGTATGTGTCGAGAGATGCTTATTTTCTGTATTTTGTGTTGTCTTTGTAAAGCTGCGGAACGGACAGAGTCCAAAACTAATTTCCCTTCGGGGACAATAAAGTATATCTTATCTTATCTTATCTTATCTCATCTTATCACTTCTATGTTTCGTGATGAATCTTACAGATGAGATAGGCTTGTTAAAATGGACAAAGATGAGGATGAGTCTTTATTTCTGCACATCGGTTAAAGCGACACGGTTTTCCACCAGTGTGTTTCACAGCAGGTCTATTTTGTTACTAAATGCAGTGATGAAGCGTTCTGAGTATTCTGTGATTTCATGGTTTTGGACACTTCTTCATAATGACTGCAGAGGGATCATGGGTACTTTAGTGAGATATACTAAACACCAAACTGATTTAAAACAATATTATTTCCCAGAAGAGAAAAAAAAATATTTAAAGCCGATGGCCATGATGTGAGGCTCCTGTGATTCAGTGTAGAGGAACAATTTAGTTATTCTTCATCAATGAACCTTGAAATCCAAACTACAGTAATAACAATACTAGCGGAACCTGCTGCTTCAAATATTTTTGTGTATTTTCTTTTTTGGGGTCACTTTTTTTCTCTTCTTGTTCTTGTATCTCCCTCCCTTTTTCTTCCTCTTCATGTTTCCTCTTTTTTTAGTTTTTTCTCACTACTTTATTTCCATTCTCTCTCTTTCTTTCTTTCTTTCTTTCTTTCTTTCTTTCTTTCTTTCTTTCTCTCTCTCGCTCTGTGTTCTACATTTTTATCTCCATCACTTTCCCTCCTCTCCCTCTTTTTGTCTTTTTCTTTCAATTTCCCACACTCCTTTTTTCTCTGTCTGCTGGCAGCCATGTGTGATGCTTACTAGGGCGTCATGCTGGGTCACCATGCCACACACACACACACACACACACACACGCACACACACACACACACACACACACACACACACACACACACACACACACACACACACACACACACGCACGCACGCATGCACGCACAGACGCACGCATGCACGCTCACACACACGCACACACACACACGCACACACACACACCCACGCGGCGTCAGTGCCTGTTATAGTGACAACGCTGCGGACAAAACCAACAACAGACAAATATATAAAAGTGGGCTGAAATTCTGTTTCATTTTAGGAGATTTCCACATCAGCGCCGCTCTCGTAAACCCGCTGTTTAGACATGCATGTAGGTTTAGGGAAACCATGTGGAGCCAGAAAGATAAATATACTGAATTATAACAGACCGTTTTGGAGCCACTCATTCCCAAATAGCACGGGTACTTTTGTGATGGGTTTAAAAATAGATGTTTGAGACCACAGAGAGCCTGATGTCCCTAAAAATTGTCCTAATCTGTTCTCACACAGGCTGTTGTCTTTCATTTGGGTCTCGTTTTTCTCTTGTTTGCACTGCTTTTCCCATGTTTTTTTGTGACATTTTTAACTGTTTCTCATCTTGAATGTTGTGAGATGTTTGGAAATGTAAGGATGGGACACACGAGGATTACAGGGAGAGAGGAAAAAAGAAAAACAGATAGAATATGGGACAGGGGATAGGGAAGACATTCAAAAAAAAGTAAAAAAATAAAGCTAAGAAAAACAAATAACGGAATATGAAAAAGAAATTGGCACAGGAGGGATTTGAGTAAGAAATTTCAAAAAGTTAAAAAGTGGAAAAAGTTGAATAAAGATGCAACGATGATTAAGCCTGATCTCAAATGAAATTCATTATTACACAACAATAACTGGCTTTATTTAGTATACTATGCAGGAAAGGTTTTGGACTGTGTGAACCACGCTGTTATACAAACGGGCTAATAAACTGTGTTAATATTAATATAATATATATTCTGTAATCATTTGTCACAGCTGTTTCTCCGTTTTTTTATTTTGTTTTTGGATTAACAGAAAGGTCCGTTAAAGTTACAGAGGGTATACTGTAAATCTACAGAATTTTCAGTTTTTGGATTAACAGAAATGTCCATAAACGTAACGGAAAAGATACTGGTAATTTTCTGCCAGGATAGTATCCGTTGGTTTTTTACGTATTTCTTTCTTACAGTGCAGTGTTAGGGCTTTTTAACACCTGTAGTTTGTTTGCTTTGGTCCCAATCAGTTGATGAGTTTGTAAACTTGGAGCCATTTTCCCCCTTGGTTTGGTTTGGTTTCACACCTGGAAAAATCCAAGTGTACTAAAATGCGTCATCACAAATCACACAAGAACGTAGTCAGATGTGCTTCGCAGATTGCAAAGCAGACCTGACTACAGGAGCAGTACATACAGCAGGTGCGTTTCCAGGTGGGATCACTACACTTGAAAGCGTACCGAGACTTGTTTGGTCTGCTTTTGGTGCACATCCGTGTGCGACTGCTGCATTCCCACCTGCCCAAACCAACCAACCAAAGGGGAAAAAAACAACTCTAGTGCTATTCAACCTAGTCTCGCTTTGCCAGACCTTCCTCCACAGCGCTGCGGAGGAGGGTCTGTCTAGTCCACACAGCATTCTGGGATGGGAGAATAACGTGCGCTGGTTTATTGGCATTTCTTTAAACCAATCACAATCGTCTTGGGTGGCGCTAAGCGACGGACGGTGCAACGGCAACGGAACTTGTTATAGACTACATTCAACCCAACTAAATGGAAAGGTGTGAAAACCCCCTTAGACCTGAGCAGTTTGGTCCGTTTTAACCGAACCCTGGAGCGTTTTGGGGGTTCCTTAATTAAATCTTTATTACCATTCCCTGTCTTTACAGTAATATCCATTTTTTTATTCATCACATTCTGTCACACCTTTCGAAGAACAAAACATTGAGCGAAACAGTAGGAGAGTGAACCCTGACACAGTTTACGATAAATGACTAGAATAGAAGAAAACTGAACTTTTTCTCTGCATTCCTGCTGACTCAGACTCTGCCTCACTGATTGGATGGTTTGACTGTTTCCACGGTGATAGATGGGTTCCACCAGTCAAGGTTAGCGGTCAGGCCAGCCCAGGATCTGAATCCACAACCCACAAGCCGTTCAAAGCCAAGGCCACCAAACCAGCAGACCGCAGAGGTTTAACACCCACACCTTGGCTCGCAGTGAGGAGGGAGGGAGAGAGAGAGAAGGAGGGGAGATGAGATGGAAGGGAGGGAGGGGAAAAAGGAGAGAGGAAAGTGAGGAGAGGAGACAAAAGACAAGACAAAAAAATAAAAAGAGGCTCTGCATTTGGCAATTTTCATTACTTTAAAGTTACTATATGTAACTTATTAATGTTTCTGAAACTGTGTGGTTTTTCATCTGATGATCATAAAAGACCTGTAACGGCAAACGTGACTAAAAGTGAAAAGAACGCTAATTTAGTTTTTATTAATGCCTTTGGTCAGATTTTTCCAGAGAAAATACAAAACAAAATGATTTACGACAGGCAGACTGGTTCTACAGTAACACATTCTGACAGGTCACCGATTTCTTTGTAACACCGGAAAAGCCTGTGTTCGTGTATCCAGCCAGGTAAAAAGGTAGCAGGAGATTTCTTTATATAGGCCTAATTGTATTTCTTTAAACCAATCACAATTGTCTTGGGCGGTGCTAAGCACCGGGCGGTGCAACGGTGCCTCTGCAAAATAGCCTCAGGAAGGAACTTTTTTTGGTGGAACATGTGTACGTACATAGAAAGAGGAAGGTGACAGACATCTGGCTGAAATGAGGGACATCCAGCGGAATTTCCGGCAGCACCGGAACAATCTCAGATATGAAACATTGTCGATTTAGAATCTCACTGAGTTGTCCCTCCCGGCTTCTTTACAGTCAAGAAGGAGGCAGAAATAACAAAAAACTGTGATTTGATTGTGAAAGATTGTGAAGCCCCGTAACCATGAGAGGTTCTTGAGCATAAAGTCATAAATGTGCACTAAAAATATTAGGCTGATGGGTCCAATAGTACATTGTATGCGAGATTAGCTGCAGACACACACACACACATGCGCGCGCGAATGTATGATTCCCTCCAGGTAGGTAGAAAACGAGAAACGAAGTCCAATGTTTAGTTGACCCATCCAATTCAATTCAATTAAATTTTATCAAAGTTATCTCAAGACACTTTACAGATAGAGTAGGTCTAAACCACACTCTATAATTTACAAAGACCCAACAATTCCAGTACTTCCCCCAAGAGCAAGCATTTAGTGCGACAGTGGTGAGGAAAAACTCCCTTTTAGGAAGAAACCTTGGACAGACCCAGGCACTTGGTAGGCGGCGTCTGACGGTACTGGTTGGGGGTGTGATATAAAAGTAATAGTCACAATAAAGATAATGGAACTATGACTAGAAATAGTAGTTGTAGTAGTTCATGGCGTAGCAGGACACTGCAGGGCGTATCAGGGTGTAGCAGGGCATAGCAGGGTGTAGCAGGGCACTGCAGGGCATAGCAGGACGTAGCAGGGCACTGCAGGGCAGAGCAGGATGTAGCAGGGCGTAGCGGGACGTAGCAGGGCATAGCAGGACGTAGCTGGGCGTAGCAAGACATAGCAAGGCACTGCAGAGCGTAGCAGGGTATAGCAGGGCATAGCAGGGCGTGGAGCAGGATCACGGCGACAGCTGCAACCATGATTTAGGTGCCACCCCAATCCAAGGAAAACTGCTGGGCCATCCACCACTTGCACGTAAACATATGTTGTTTTCTTTTTGGAAGGACAGTCGTGTTGTTGTGTCAAGCAGTGCTTCATTTCTATTTTATCTGTGATCTTGGAGGCAAAATGGCTTTGTATTACAAGGAGATTCCAGAAGCTACATTACTGAACTTCTTCATTCTACATTTATCTACACCTGGAATAGACTTGCCACCACTGCATTACATGTTCTCTGTCAGTTCTTTATAAAAGAGTCTCAATAAAGATAAATGCACACACTACATTCACATATGCACACACAGGATTCATACATGCACACACATGATTCATAAATACACACACAGGATACACAAATGCGCACAAAATTCACAAATACACACACAAAATTTAAAAAGCACAGAAGATTCACAAATGCATACAAAATTCATAAATGCGCACAAAATTCATAAATGCACACACAATTCAGAAATGCAAACAACATTTACAAATGCACACAAGATTCAGAAATGCACAGGACAAGATTCAGAAATGTATTTCTGATGCACACACAAATATATCTTGATTTACAAACTGCTTGCGGTCTGTGAACTTCACTGCATTTGTGTGTGAATTTTGAGACTGCCCTGACTTGGCTCGACACACAAATGGCTTTTTTTAAACAGGGAATGATCTACAACCAATCAGATATCTCCCTTGTTTTAGCCAATCACAAGAACGCACCCCACGTGGGGATTGTTTACTTATAAGCCAATCACATTGGCTTATAAGAGAATGGATGGGTGGAGTCATCCATTCTCGTAGTAATTCATGTAATGTTTTGCTCAACTTTAGGAGCTCCACACAGCCTGACGAGAAAGCGGCAAACTCCATACCCAGTGAAAGTCACCGTTTCTCGGTTATTGGACGATCGGGGCTCGGGGCTCCGTGGAGCTCCGGAGCTGGCTGGCTGCCAGCTGCCGGCATAACTTTCATATATTTACAGTTTGAATTTTGTCACGCCATAGAACATCTACCCCAAAGTCTTATAAAGCTAACTATGGTGTCCGATTTCAATTTAATGCATTTTTGCGAACATTAGGGGTCTCCTTAGGAGGAGCTGCTAGCTAGGCTAGCTATGTGTCCCATTTAATCCTATGGGAAAGATTGTTGCTACACTTTCGGCATAATTCTCGTATATTTACAGTTTGAATTTCGTCATGCCACTTATAGAACATCTACCCCAAGGTCTTATAAAGCTAACTATGGTGTCCGATTTCAATGTAATGCTTTTTTGTGAACATTAGGGGTTTCGTTTCAGAGGTCTAAGAGGAGGCTAGCTAGCTCTCATTGATAGAGCTCCATCCAGCCGCAGGCTCTATCAATGAGACTCGCGGACAAGAGGCGTTTATTTCCATGATCGTTTGTTTAAATAACTCAACACACATATCCATTATAAGATTAACTGGAACCTGTGGTAAGAGATTGTGGGCGTAACAAGCTTGCTGACCGCGCTCTCACTCACACACAGCGGCCATTTAGCAGGAAGAGAGGAGCTGCAGGGCAGCGGCGTTTGGAAGTCCAGTGACTTTGCGCGGGTATGGAGTGCCGTGGGCTGCCAGCCGTGATGGAGCTCCATCTACCTCCCAGCAGGCCGGGCGGTAAGGCAGCAACACAGGCAGCACCGGCCGCTGAACTCCCGACACACAGTCGGACAAAATTTGCAATTAGCTATCAATTTTCGTAAAACGGCCCATATTTGACCTCTACATAGTTGATTTCTCGCCTAAAATATTGTCAGAAGTGAATTTAATGATGAATAAGATGGTGAAAATTGTTAAAAATGTCCCATTGTTGGTTGTTGCTCCGTCTGCAAGTTCCGAGTTGACTTATAAGTTCGACCAATGACTCCTACACCACAATGACTCCTACACCACATTCATATAGCGCTGTGTGAACGCGTCCACGTGGGGTGCGTTCTTGTGATTGGCTAAAACAAGGGAGATATCTGATTGGTTGCAGAACATTCCCTGTTTAAAAAAAGGCATTTGTGTTTCGAGCCAAGTCAGGGAAGTCTCAAAATTCACACACAAATGCAGTGAAGTTCACAGACCGCAAGCAGTTTGTAAATCAAGATATATTTGTGTGTGCATCAGAAAAACATTTCTGAATCTTGTCCTGTGCATTTCTGAATCTTGTGTGCATTTGTAAATGTTGTTTGCATTTCTGAATTGTGTGTGCATTTCTGAATTTGTATGCATTTGTGAATCTTCTGTGCTTTTTAAATTTTGTGTGTGTATTTGTGAATTTTGTGCACATTTGTGTATCCTGTGTGTGTATTTAGGAATCAGGTGTGTGCATGTATGAATCCTGTGTGTGCATATGTGAATGTAGTGTGTGCATTTATCTTTATTGAGACTCTTTTAGCTCCATATTCTTCATCAAATCGCAAATGTTGCCCTTATTGAATAAAGTTGAAATGTTTCATCCATCAATCCCTCCCTTTTTCGCACAGCTACAGACGAAGAGACAGGAGGAAGAACAAGGACAGACAGAAAGGATAAGTGACAGAGAGAGAGAGAAGACCAGATATCAAAAGAAGAGGAGATGAGAAGGAGGTGGAGAGAAAGGAAAAGGGCAGTGGGAGGAGAGTATAGGTCATATACTGTACTGCAGTGTTTCTCAAATGTACTTTGGAGCACTGCAGGGAGTACGTGAGATTTTTTTTAAATATGTTGATTTAAAAATATTATAATAATATATTAATAATAATATCAGTCATGCATAATTCCCTAAAAAATTATACTATAATAGTAAATTAATTTAGTAATTGATTTTAAACATTTGAAGTAGCATTTAAATGTTTTTCAGTTACAAAGTTGTTGTTTAGTCAATCAGACAGGGGTAGTTCAGCGCTGTAATGTACCTCTTTATACAGGCTTTTTTTCCCCAAAAAATTGGCACAGAGAATATTTCACAGGGGGTACATTATTGAAAAAAGTTTGAGAACCACTGCTGTAGTGTATACGCCTGGTGTCTATTAAAAGTAAAGGCAGGGGCAGGGGTGATTCTCTCTTTCCTGTGACTTGTGGAAATAGACCGACTGTCTCCAGGTTACAGTCGACAAAAACACAATTCAACTTCCTCCCAAACGGGAAAAAATGGATCCCAGAGTTTTAATCCAACACAGAGGCTGGAACAGTCTTTCATATTGTCCTCGACCTCACGTTTAATGTTTCCCTTTTATGTTCTGCACTTCTGTTATTCTACTTTCTTGAACTTTTTTTTTTTTTTAGAGACTGCTTTAATGCTTTACATCTACTAAAAAAGTGCGTTATACATAGTAAAAAAGAGAGAGTTTTTCTGTGACCTCATACAGTCCTGCCAACATCATTACAAGCTGTTACTTACTACAGTAAATCTCCCCTCCATTCCTGTCCCCAACAGCCCCTCTGTCAGGAAGTGAACACAGAGCTACTTCCTACAGAGACAGGAAACAGGAAGCAGTGGGGGTATAGAGGAGAGCCTGACATCCTGCAGCAGGGAGGATGACATCATCTGGTCCAGTCAGAGCCATACCGCAGGCAGAGTACAGACGATGGAGCAGAGCACCAGGCAGGTACACAACCACAGACACAGAGTGAGTTTGCTTCCAAAGTGGTTTACTATTCGAATAAACTGCATACCCATGAATGGGCTTGGAGATGGCTAGAGTGGCAGCATTTGAAAAATAATGTCATACAAACGGTTTGCTAGATTGAGTTTTTACACAAAAAAATGGGGAAAGTACCTGAAATTTCTGGAGGGGTCCTACTGTGGAAAGACATATGTAATGTACTTATGGTGTCAGCTTAATATATATACATGATGTGGTTATTTGGTTGACAGTTTGTTGTCTATTTTGTTGTTATTTTATTGTATTGAATATTATTTATGTATGTATATTATTTCATCAACAAAAAAAACAAAATCTAATTGTATAGGGAGGTGGTGATGGTGAGTGGGGGGTTCACACGTTAGGGTGATGTGCTCATTTTGTGAGTTGTTTGTGTTTTTTCTTTCAAATAAATAACAATAAAGATGTTAATCATAAAAGAAATAAACTTCATGGATAAAGCTGAACATTTGCCAATTTGAGTCCCGAATCGAGACCAAGACAGGGTGAGATCGAGTCAAGACCGAGTCGAGACCAAGACAGGGAGAGACCGAGTCAATAACAAGACTTTGAGGGGTTGAGACTGAGACGAAACCAAGACCAAGACAGGGCGAGACCGAGTCAAGACCAAGACTTTGAGGGGTTGAGACAAAGACAAGACCACTACCAAGACAGGGCAAGACCAAGTCGAGACCAAGACTTTGAGGGGTTGAGACTGAGACGAGACCAAGACAGAGCGAGACAGAGTTGAGACCATGATAGGGCGAGACCGAGTCGAGACCATGACAGGGCGAGACCGTGTCGAGACCATTACAGAGCGAGATCAAGTCAAGACCACGACTTTGAGTGGTTGAGACCGAGACAAGACCACTACCAAGACAGGGCGAGACCGAGTCAAGACCAAGACTTTGAGGGGTTGAGATAGAGACAAGACGAAGACTTTGAGGGGTTGAGACTGAAACAAGACCACTACCAAGACAGGGCAAGACCGAGTCAAGACCAAGACCAGACCAAACAACTGAAACATACATTATATAAACAACTACCTGACATGTTTAGCTAATATTCGCTAAATCCCTTTGGGTGAGGGGAGAAGAGATTTCTGGAGAGTTTTGGTACAGAGGCAGATTGATAACTTTCGCTAGCTAACTTTAGCTAGCAAGCTTTGCTAGCGTCACTTACACTTACCTTTCTTTATGCTTCCTTACTAGTGCGGATACAAATTTTAGGTGGTCCCAGCTGTGTCATTTAGCGTTACATTGCAGAATTTACACACTACTGTGTGTTTCTTTTTAGATGTTGTTTCGCAAATAAACTCTCTAAAAAATATAATAAATAAAATGTAATAAATAAAATGCTATTACCGAGTGCGTGTCAAGTTATTGGTTGCATTTGAAGCAGGACGTTATACATCCAATCACAGTAATGATGTTAACACATAAATCAGACAATGCACAGGCAATTTAGCAATATCTCTGCAGGTTTGGTCTTGACCGGTCTTGAAATAAAATCTAGAGATGGTCCGATACCATTTTTTGCTTCTCGATACCAATTCTGATACCCTGAACTTGCGTATCGGCCGATACCGAGTACCAATCCCATACCAGTGTGTCATATATTTTATTATGTTTTAACAAGTGTATACTACTATCCCTGTATGGATGTGATATTATTTATATCTTTGTTGTCGGTCTGGCTCAGGTTAAACTCTTTGTGAAACACGAACAAACACAAACAATGAACGCCACAGAACTTTCTTTTATTATGCAGTTTGACAGTCAATTATAACGGAAAAAGAACATAAATAAACTACTTTAACGTAGATTTTCTTTAGGGCTTTATTACGTGGTATCTGATCAGTGCATAAACTCCAGTACTTCCCGATACCAGCGTTTTAGGCATTATCGGAGCCGATACCGATACTGGTATCGGTATCGGCTCCGATATCTCTAATAAAATCCTGATTCCCCTTTATCTGAGACCGAGACAAGACTGAGTAAAAATGTGGTTGATTCCGAGTGAGATCGAGACCTTCAAAAGTACTACAACAATGCACACGTCTGTGAAAAGTTGTACAGTACATGCGATTCCTCCATGATGGAGTCAAATGCAGAGGCTCACGGCTCTGCAATCAAATCATCTTCTGTTTTACATTAACATGAAGATGATTTCATCTAGCTACAGTTTAAACTATGATCTTCACACAAGAACCTTTATTAAAATGCTTAAATCATTCTGTCAAATCTCACTGATGTACAGAAGAATATGAAAGGACATTCACAGGCAAATGTCACAGTGTATTTGCGCACAAAACACTGAGGCAAGACTTTGAGTCTCGACTGTTTCTGTCATCAATTCCTGTTTGAACACACACCATGTCATTATTCCATGTTCAGCAGTCAGAAAGGAAAGGACATTCTGAAGCACATGGACATATAAAATACAATACATGAAATAGAAAGTCACACACACACACACACACACACACACACACACACCCATATATACCCAGTTACTGAGTCAGTGTGTAGTTGTGGTGACTGATCTGACATCCTAACCACATGTGACCAATAAAACACCACAGAGACAAAAAGAGATGGGAAAATCCCTCTCTCTCTCTCTCTCTCTCTCTCTCTCTCTCTCTCTCTCTCTCTCTCTCCCTCTCTCTCTTTTTCAAACACATGTACAAATTCCATTCTCCCTGCCTCTCCTTGTATTTCTCCCTGGAGTCTTTTCCCCCTCAATGTCTATCTCCATTTGCATCTTATAGTCTGTCTCTAGGTCTCTCTCACCATGCATTCACACTGTGAGCACACCATAACAAAAAAATCACCAATCATGCACTCATTCTCTATGGAGATACGGGCGGATGAAGTTCTTAGGGAGCCTCAGGGTAAAGATGAGATACGCTGGGTCTTTAATAACCTCCAGTTACGTTATCTAATACGGGCCCAGTACAAATCCCATTCCAGTTTATCAATGCTAAAATACTACCTGGACTCAGGTTTGCTATGTGGTCATTTGATTAAACACAAACACTTAAATGCAACATAAAAAGCACACAACTTTCAAAATTAGGTATTGACACAGGGACCTTCATTGTGAACACAGCACAAGATCATGTACTAAAGCATGAACATTTTAACATCAGAATTTTGCTATTTTACGAGTTTTACATGCTGAACTTTTTCTTCGTGAACAAGAAAAGAGACTTCTTGATCCCATCTTTACATTTGTGCCTCCTTTCTATACTTTTTTCTTCAGTTCCCCCTTCTTTCTGTCTTTCTTTCTTAACTTCAATCTTTTTTCTACACTATGTCTATAGATTCTCATCGCAAACATGTTGTCGAAACACTGGCTAGTTTTATACATTGTAGAATGTTTAAGTGATGTTCATAGCTTGTTAAAGAACAAAAACCTCAACGACGCACGCTTATACGAGCATTAAAAGGTTCTTACATTCAAACAGGAGACTAAACAATTAGCTGGGTCACACAAAACCAGCAGAGGGCTAATGTGAAAGTTCTTTTCTTTCTTACAGAAATGACACCGAACATTTTACACACAGAAACACACAACATGTACACACCCTGAAAGCTCACGTGTGTTCATTTCCAGCTGGGAGAAGGGGAATCCAGCCTGGTGTTATCTTTTCCAGTCAGGGTAACAAGCAGCGGGGTGAGGTGTTCCCACAAAAATATACACCTCTTCCTCTCTCTCTCTCTCTCTCTCTCTCTCTCTCCACACACACACACACACACACACACACACACACACACACACACACACACACACACACACACACAGACACACACACACACACAGAGGCACACACACCCTTTCCGAACATCCCAAACTTCCACAGGAGTTTCCTCCTCACATTCCTATCAATTACCTCAGCAACACACACACGCACTTTTAAAACTATTTACACTAACACACAAACCGAGTACAGTAAATGACCCGATGTGGGAAAACACACACACACACACACACACACTCCACACCACACGCAATCTCCAGTTAGTTTTTTTCATCTCAGTTATGCAACAAGTCCTCCAAACCATACGACAATATGGGTCATTAAATCTGCTTTCATTATATAATATGTGAATATTGTTTTCATTTGTAATCAATGTAGGTGCATGGATTGACCATGGGGAGTATTGGGGAGATTTCCCGGTGGTCTATTTATGTGGGCTGAATGGGCTGCACTCGGGCTCGAAACCCCTTTTTTTTTTTTTTTTTTTTTTTTTTTTTTTCTCGGCCCATAAAGAGAAGAGAGATCACATGATTGGCCCACTTGTGTGTCTTTCATATGAACACTGGCCAATCACATCCTTGGTCTTTCACTGACTGGCCCACAGAGAGGAGAGCGCTCACACGATTGACCCACTGGTTTGTCTCTCATCTGAATACTGGCCAATCACATCCCTCTATGGCCCTCTTCCATCCTACCATAGAGCACATTTAAGTCCCGCCCCCCACCAGCTAAAAAACACGAGATTTAAGCATGTCAAATGATTATTTTAGCAACTGTGTAGTTGTATTTTTTACTTTTTTTTACATTTTTATATTTTTTTGTTCCAAATATTTTCTTTTCACAGATATAAAATAAATCTATTAGGATTATTATTATTATTATGGTTAGAGAGAGATAAAGAGAAGAAACGGATAAATTGAAAGAAGGCAAAGATAGAGAGGAAAAGGGGTAGACAGAGGTGAAGAGAGGAATATGATGTGAAAATGGGTTGAAAAAGAGCTAAACGTGATGAAAAAAGAAAACTGGTTAGAAATAAAAAGGTAGAGGCAAAAACATGGGTTAAAGGGGTTAAAAGGGAGGGAGGTGATGTGATGAAAGAGGATGACAACAAGAGGACCAGGTGAAAGAGAAGGAGATTGAGTGAAAATTAGGGAAATGTCATAAAGTTGGCGGAAAGAGGGGGTTAGAGAGAAAAAGGGGATGGTGAGGAAGAGAGAAAGATGGAGTGAAAAAAACAAACAGAAAAAGCTGTAAGGAAATGAATGTCGACAAAAATTAAGTGAATTAAAGTGGTGGGACAGAAGACAGTGGAAAAAAAGAGAGATAAAGTGGAAAATAGAGTGAATGAAAGGAAAGGAAAAGGTGAACAGAGGAAGGAGAATGAGATGACCTATAGAAATGTGGCAGAAAGAGATGAAGAGTTTTATAAAATTACAAAGACTGAATGAAACAAGAGAAAAAAGAGAATCAAACTCGTGGGAAAGAGAGGAAAAGCAGGAGACAAAGAAAACTACAGTGGCTGGGCTGAGAGGGAATAAAACCAGACCGAAAACTGACCAAAAAGAAGAAGAACGCAGACTGTCAGAGAAAAAGAGAACGAGAGAACAGTTTTTCCTTGTTCCAAATGTTTTCTTTTGAGTCCGTTGGCGGTTTGTTCGGGGAGTGTGTGTGTGTGTGTGTGTGTGGGGACTGTCCCAGCAAGCCAAACTCATTTAGAGTCAGCTCTGAACCCGGAGAGGACAGAATCAGAGCAGATCGCAGAGGATCACAGCACCGCACAAACACTGAGCTGATTGTCTTTCTGTCCCTTCTGTTTTCTCCTCATGTTCCCACCCCATCCCTTTTTCTCATCTTCCTCATTCCCATCCAAAGACCAGGAAAGGTGAGGACTGAGATCCACACGCTTTCACAGTGGACATTGAGAAACACAACTGGGTACACTGTAATTACTGTGTTTGTTCTGGAAGACGCTTCTTATTTGTAGGTGGGATTATAAATGGGAACGCCATCTGCCCACATAACGAGCTATAGATGCTTGGCTACAGCTGTGAAAAAAAGCCATGGAAAAATGGCAGAAAGCCTGAATGAGAAGGACAAACGTACAGAATTTAAAGCAACACCAAAGATTCTTTTGTACTTTAAAATAATGTTTCCAAAATCGTTTCAGTGGTTCATCAACTCGTAACAGGGTGAACGGCACTCCTGCATTCGCTTTGCGGCCCTCTATTGGCTATAACCGCGCTACACAAGTTTGCCAGATCGGGTAGCGGATCTGTAGTTCGAATGAGAACGGTAATGGACAATTCCGCTTCCAACCTGTAGGGGGACCGAAGAGGAAAAGTGCTTTAGTGTTGCTTTAAACTGCTTCTAGCGACCCACATCCACAGCTTTTGTGTCAACTAAAAACGATGGACAAGTCACTTGCTTCCGATTGGTTAAAAGGCAAACAAAAGAAATCTGCAATAGCACAATATCAGGCTGATTGACTGATGTGAAACAAAATGGCAATTCAGTTTGACTAGGGCACTATAATCAGGGCTGGTTTCTGGCACCAAAGGACAAAATGTGAGCTGGATCTAGCCTGCATATTCTTCATATTCTTCTACACTCAACAAGGTATTTATTTTTATTTATTTTTTTTTTTTTTTTTGACCTGACCCACTTTTAACACGTCCTAATATCATAACAGCAGAACAGGTTGCCAATGACTCCCAAAACTATATATATATATATATATATATATATATATATATATATATATATATATATATATATATATATATATATATACAGTCCATTTACCGTTGTTAAATGGTCGCAATTTTAAACATGTGGTTAACGAAAACTGCTTGGTTAACCCTTGTGTTGTCCTCGGGTCAAATTTGACCCATTTAAAAAAAAAAATCTTTATCAGAAAAGTGGGTTTCTTGCAACCAAATTTTCTGAAAATTACACGGATTGTTCAACACAATTCTCTTTTATTCAATTTTATAGCATTCAAAAAAATGTTTTAATGAATGAAAGAACGTTGAAAAAAGTGACAAAAATGTCCGCAAAATCTTCAAAAACGTTGCGGAAAAACCCACAAAAACGTCAAAAGGTGCAGAAAAAAATTGACAAAAACATCAGAAAAAGTCAACGGTCGACGGGAAGACAACACAAGGGTTAAGTTTAGACAAGACAACTACTTGGATACGTTTAGGAAAAGACCATGGTTTGGGTTAAAAAGGTACATTTGTTACGTACAGTAACTTCAGTTACGTATGTAAGTTCATTACGTTAAGTACATTACGTACATGATGTCAGTTAAGGTTTTACGCGGGACACAAACAGTGGGCTCCTAGGTCAACGTCCTGTGTTTATTTGACCCATCCATCCACCCCCACCCTGACTTCCTCCTTTGCTCCCGTTTTCGTAATTAGATGCTTTCACAGAAATCCCTATTTGACCGTTTTTTTAATGACAAGTCTGGCCAATTCAGGCTGTATACATTTAAAAAAAAAAGATCACAAATAGGCCAATTTAGCTTTGTTAATAATATGTTGGACTCATTTTCATACATATTAACTTTTGAAGAAAAGAAAAAAACCCTGTTGAAGATATTTGCTATAAGGTATACTTATTGCTTTAGAATCATACTGACTGGAAATCTTCTGGATACCTTTTGTACCATAGTATGCACATACTGTATCCCCAACAGTCAGCCTGGTTGGGTGTCTTTTGGAACTCTGGGATCTTCACTAAAGTTGCAAAATAAAGCTATGTATGTTTGTTCTGCTGCACAACAAGAAGATTGAACTCTACTAAAGGCGGAGCACCATTAATAAAGGGTTTCAGACCATAGACTGTATATTAATGGACAGGGCATGTGTGATGTCATCCATTGGTTTGTAGAGATCTGTTATCCGTCATCGAGTTTGCCGTTACAAGCGCAGCCATCCTGGTTGCGGATGTGACGATTTTAGACAAGACGGAGGAGTGAGGGATCAGCTGCTTACACTCTACGTTATGTTACACACTTTCACTGGCAATCACACGCCACGCCCTAAAACACCCCCTTCTTTATCGCCCATTTTAAAATCAATGAGACCATAATTCAAAAAATGAACATCATTCTGTGTTGCAGAAGACTTAAAACTAGCGATTGAGACCATAAACACATTATGAAAATGTTTACTGAGGTAATAAATCAAGTGAGAAGAGGGTCACTTTCTCATAGACTTCTACAGAAACCGACTTCCTTTTGCAACCGCACACGTCGCTCCCTGCTGGAATTCAGATAGAATGCAGGTTTAAGGCACTTCCGCATTTGCAGCACTTCGCTGAACCAGATGCGTTGTTAATATTAACAGTCTGTGTTCCAGACAAGAAGCGATGACTGTAAACAGGAAGTAGTTTGACACTTACATGGTGCAGAGGAAAGTAATCACCCATGTTCAGGTATTCAAGGTCTTCACTCATAAGGCCACTACTGTTACTGAATTTGTAGATTAAGTTTTTTCTTATTCGTCCAATCAAACCGTTTACATAATCATCACCCATTTTTGAAATCTTAAGAACACTTTGAATTGCTTAACCCTGAACTGAACCAAATTGGTTTTAGTGTCCCAAACATAAGTAAACAGAAATGCTACTACATTGCACATATCTGTTCATTAATTGTTCATATTACATAGCCATATTTATTCTGCTCTTATAAGGTAACTGCTAATACACTGCACATATTTATATTTAATTTATAATACTCTAAACCACCTTCTGTAAACCAACTGTACACTACTACTACTGTCTACACTGCACTATATTTCTTGTCCTTTCTTGCATTTTTCTGCTTTTTTTGCACTTCTGGTTGGACGCAAACTGCATGTTGTTGTCTTTGTACTCTGCACAATGAGAATAAAGTTGAATCTAATCTAATAAGTAAAATAATGTGGCTAAAGAGACTTTAATAATTTGAACAATATCCAAATCATGACATTCTGACAGAATGAATTTAATTTAAATGATAAATGTTCATCTAATTTGTGCCACAAACCTATTTTTTATTAAACTAACTCAATGCATAATCAAAATGTATTTGCTTTTGCAAATTGTATGAGGTGTTTCTGTAGTGTTGGCCAGCTCTCAGATGTGAACATGGAGGACTGACTGAACATGGAACTCTCCTTGGATTGAAAACGTAACACAAATAGGGAAATGTATTTGGTTAATTCTGCCAAACTTTTTGCTTCAGAGACTTGCAAACCAAAGTGAAACCTTAGAAGAGTTTATTTTGTCACATTATTTTCCATCCATTTTCCAATTACAGCCAACCCACATTTCTCAAATATGAACACAAACAAAAGTATTCTCTGCACAAAATGTAAAAATTATCCCTGTCAGACAGATTTAGAAGCATCACAACTACACTTCTGGGAAAATCCTGCTTTTAATTTGTCGTTAAATGACTGCTGAGAAAATGTCCTTTGTTTTAATCCCAATATCTTGGGTGTTTCTTTTTTTTTTTTTCAGATAATTATTACCAAAAGCCCCAGAGTTATTGCACGACTCAAAAAAAAAGAAGCCCTGCCTGTCTCTCTGATGTTCTTTGTGTGTCACAGTAAATTAGAATGGAAACAAGGCTGTTTGGTGTCAACAGAGAAGAATGTCTAATGCAGATGTAGAAGTATTTTTTTTTTAATACTTTGCTTGAACTGCCGCTTCTCTGCGGCTCCATCCTCTAGAGGAAATGTTTGGAAAAATCTACTGTTGCTCTGTTTTCAACCAATGGTGGCCACAAGTAACGGTGTGGTAAATATAACTGGTTTCACTGTACAAGATACACAATTTTGTTCTACTGTTTCATGTACAAAAAAAAAAGGATTGTCTGTAGGACTAATGCAGAACAGATGCAGAATAAATCCTTGAAGAGAGACTTCTGTTTTTTTGCTCCCACTGTATTCATAAATATTACAGGATATATCCTTCACATATAGAGATACCTCTTACAGTGGCTACAACTGTGGATTTTGATTTCCTCAGCACAAATAAATTTGTCATTTTCATTTCCAGCCATGTAGGTAAATAAAATTGGTGTGGGAGGGAACATTTCTGGGTTTGCTGATGTCACTGGTAGAGCTAAGTGTAACATGTAACCCATTAAAGACCCATCCAGATCTACAAGAGATCTTATAGATTTCCTTTTGAAGGCAAGTTTACACACACACAATACATACATTTTGGATGAACAACAAAAAAAAGAACAGTGGAAACGCAATGCTCCAATGCTTTTATATTGTAATCATCTTTAAAGGAGTAGTTTAACATTTGGGGAAATGCGCTTATTCACACTGAGAGTGTGACTGTCATTGTCACTGTCATGTCTGTGGGATAAGTATGGAGCTGGAGCCGGGAGGCAATTAGCATAGTTTAGCACAAACACAAAGGGTGATAAATGGATCGGTCCATAATTAACACCTTTAATTGAATTGGTCCACAACCAAAAATGATTCTCTCTACATTTCTGTTTGGGTACACATTAAACAAGAAGATACAACATGTTAGTTAGTAGGTATTAGAGGTGCTGGTAGGCAGACTTTTTTATTTTGAAGAAAAAAAGGCCAGCTGTTCCGTATTTAACAAACAGACACGAGAATGGTATCAATCTTCTCATCTAACTCTCAGCAAAAAAGCAAACACATTTCCTAAAATGTCAAACTATTCCCTTAATAAAAGAAACATTAAAAAAAACACAGTCCTTTCTGTACAACATTTACATTTTTTGGCTTTTAATAAGTAGTGTTCCTTCTATACAGCTAAGACATTAAACCCAGTGCAAAGAGAATTTTTCATAGTCTCAATTTCTCCTTCACATGCTGCCAAGAGGCATAGCATCTATATATACAGTCAAAGGCTACATCAAAACCAGATTTCCAAAAATAATAAAACTTACCACATGAACAATTATCCTTAAATGTTTTAATAAAATTAAGAATGGAACAATTTGTAACTGTAACCAAACGGTTAACCAATATCTACGTTGCTTTGCACGAACTTGCAAATATGCAGACCTTATAGACATGATGATTTTTGAAGTATAAAGTGAAGCTTTAGACTTGTTCCAATAGCAATTTATTTGCAGAAGCCAATCTTCTGTTATTTGTAGAACTAAATTACACTTTTTAACTTAAAAAAAAGACATTTTGTTTAAACAAGCGATGTGCTTGTTATACCAGAGAGGCTTACTGGTCATAAAGAATGATCTTTGATTCATCAACATATCCGTGTTTGCCAGGAAGCAAAGCAACTTAAAACTTGCATATTTTGGCAGGGAGTTTGACATGAGGCCCTGTCATGGACTGAGACAGAGAGGGAACGGCATGTATCACGGTCAGAAAAAAAAACCTGACCGGGCTTGTAAAACATCCTTACAGTTTGTGGGAGACATCAGTGGTCTGCTCGGGGCTGTGGCCAAGGCTTTCCCGACAATACTGCTGAGATATACATGTGGAGGCTGGATCAAGTCTCTCCTATTCAGTCTTTCTCTCTCTGTCCATCTCCCAAATTTCTCATTGTTCTTCATGTTCCCATTTAATGGACAGAATGGATTAAATTAAATTTATAAAGTTCAGTTGAGATGAATATTTGTCTGGTCCTGAGATTAAAGGTAAAAAAATGATACGAGATGGTCTTAAAATTCAGATTTGTCATAGTCATGGATTTTTCTGTTTACCAGAGTACACACAGTGCAATTAAAGAAACAATTTTGCTTGCGTAATCTTCTTATAGCATGTACTGTCTGTCACCAGAAAGGGTTAGAGTGCAGAGAAACGAAACCCATGGAACAGGTAGAAGCAGGTAGGCAATTTAACTTGTTGATTTCCTACATCCCTGAATCCTTCCGACTATGTAGCCACCAGAACAGCTTCCAGGTCATAAATAAAATCATAAAAAGCTATTGATAAAGACACCTAGTTTATTAGCATTACACATGCTAACACAAAATTGAGCACCCTTGATGAGTTGGTGAAAACACACAATGCTATTTCAAGGTGCCTTCTGTTTGTCTGCCTGGCATACTTAGGCCTATTTATTTCTTTTCCTTTTCTTTTCCCAAGAAGCACCTTGAGTGGCTAAAGTCAAAATATTACAACCTCTGATCTTTCTGTGATACTGTATTCATTTGGATTAAAGGCAGCTACACACCGGGCCGATAATCGGCTGTTGGACAGTCTGGCGAGGTCAGTGACTCGAGTCTGTTCGGTGTGTTTCATGTCGTCGTCCGTTGGAGGAGCTGTCGGCCTTCATTTTGGCCAACCTGACATGCTCAGACGGAGACAGGGCAGTTGGGACTTACCCGGAAATGGCAAGCGGGATGACCGTGACTAAGCCTCTCAAAATCTCGATCTGAAATGAAGACAGATTCAGCAAATGCATGACCTATTTCTCGCTTAAGATGTTTTCAGAAACATATTTCGGTGAACTCTTTTAGTACAATATGAGATCGTATTCTGAATGAGTCGCCATTAATAGCCGGTTGAAAAATCCAAAATCCGGAAGCAGCAGCCAGACCCACGTGACGTGTTCGTCCAATCAGCTGCCGGTTTAAATTTTTTGGGCGACAATACAGATTAGCGCCGCCTGCTGTTATGGAGACGTATTACGTCTCGTCGCTTTGGTGTGTTCCGAGGCACTTTTTTAGCCAACTCAGGGAGACTGATCAGTCCAACTGCCTTTTCTGCCAACTGTCGGCCATCTGGTTGGTCTGTAACGGCCTTAACACGCACTCATCTTGATAAAGAGCATCAAGCTGGGAGGTATGCAACAGAAATGGTGAGTTTCTTCTCATTCACTATGCTAGCTAAGTGACTGACAGTAGCTAAGTTTGCAGTTGCTCAGCAGAAGCCAAAACCTCCTGCTAGAACTTCTGCCTAAAAGTTGCCATGAACTAGTAATCCATGCATATCTAATTTCCCATGCTAGCAAGTTAACACAGTCTAAACTAGTCACACTAGCCTGTAGCTATCAAGGAATGCTGCTTAGCTAGCCAGACAATCATTCAAGATCATATTCAGGGATGCATTAATCAATCTAAACCAAGCATTTAGCATTTTACATTTTTTTTTATTTGACAAATGTGCTTTCATTGCCAGTTAAGTTTTTATTTTTCCAGTTCGCCAGTTTTTGTCTCTACCAAGCTCTAGCTCCAGTAAAAGTTGGTATGATAAAAAACACGTGTTTTCTTTTTTAGAATGAAGAAAAGCTTTTAAATTGAGAGTTGGGTTCTGTGAGAGACAAGCAAGGCATGACAATGGCTAAGAATATGAGCCAAAACTAATGTTCCCAACATATTTCCTCCAGATCATGTAACAATGGTTCAAATGAACTAAACCAAACTGTGCAGAATGCAAGGAGGTACACATCAAGAGATGAGATCATGGAGTAATTATCCAGTGATACAGGCACTGTAGTAGACAGCACTGCTGGCATCAGAAAGAGCAGATATAAGAGGGCTGCTCCCTTCATCACAGCCACCAGCACCACTCAAAATGCTACTGACATCCCTGTTCATAATACTGCTATTCATGCTACTACCTACACTACTGCTACTGCGCCCACTCAAGACTTTGGACCCACAGCCCCCACCGCGCCCGTAGGCCTCCTCTCGATTCCTTCCGACATTTACATACTGGTCAAACTCATGCCTGTCCACCTCAGACCAGAACTCAGCAGAAGAAGACCCCAAATGGCAGGAGGACTCTGGATTTGAAGGGTCTAAGTGCAACGGAGGAGGGAAGGTGGATGTGGGGATGGAGGAGGATGAGCAGGAAGAAGGAGAAGTTTCAGGAGGAGGTGAAAGCTGCCCCAGCTGAGAGGGCATGTAATACGCAGCATTTGGAGCGCTGTTCCCATACATTTGGCTGAAGTAGCCGACAGGAGCAGTGGATTGATGTGGCGTCAGGTGGGATTTTATTGGCTCAGGGAGGCTGATGGAGGGCTGGGGGTAAGAAACAGGGGAGGAGCAGTCGGACAGAGGTGGTTGGCACTTTACAGGACTCCGCAAGGCAATATGGTGACCAGAGGTGTGATTTAACCTAGAGCTCATGCTCGACGTCATATTTGACTCGACAGAACTCGTTCTAGAATCAACTCTGGAACTTCTGCCTGGACTCAAATTGGAGTTCAAACAGTTGCTTGAACTGGCACCAACACTCATTCCTGAACTGTGTGTTGCTGCACCATTTATGGGGTTGTGGTGACTGTGGTTGTTGTAATTATGGCTGTAATGCTGGTTAGGATGGTGAAGGTGGTGGTGGTAGCCACTCCAACCTCCCAAACCTGCCTCTTCTTGCATATGTTGGGGAAAAAACACAGATTCCCCAGCTCCATCTTCCAGAACATCCAGAGGGGACATCTCCGGAGTGGGCAGGCCATAGCTCTCCAGCTCTAGGTGTCCTGGGGCCTGGAGGTCCCTGAAGTGCCCGAGAGAGTGCAGAAGATGATGGGAGTGATGGTGATGTGAAGGGTGGGCGCCTATATTACCATAAGCAGAAACTCCAGAGACATTTTCTGCACCCAAGGGGCTGATGCCAGGTCCTAATCCAAGGCCTGGTGCCCCGCCATGGGCTAAACTGTGAAGCAGAAGCCCTGGTTCAACCCGCTTGAGTTTTTTGGTGGTCTTTTTGCGACGGGGCCTGTACTTGTAGTTTGGGTGATCCTGGAGGTGCTGGACACGGAGACGTTCTGCTTCCTCCACAAATGGCCGCTTGTCTGTCGCACTCAGGGCCTTCCATGACTGACCTGAAAGGTATGAAACAAGACACAATTACAAAATAATGAACACTATTTTCATAATTTTAGGGCCTTGAAAAAGGTAAAACTGGTATTCAAGAAAAGGATTGCTAATAATCTCACTGACAATCATGATCTAAATCAAAGTCATCATCAACATCATAATCAGACAGCAGATTCTAGGGCTGCAACTAAAGATTATTTTATTATGGATAGTTGTTTTCTTGATTATTAATTAAGTGTTTGGTCCAACAAACCCAAAGGTATTTAGTTTACTATCATAGAAGACAAAAAAAATGATGACATTTCTGTGTATAACTTAATGGAGAAATTGATTATCACAATCAATCAACCAATTGTTGGTGTTGTTGGCACTAAATGTAACCCTAAATGTAATGTCAGTGTACACATTTAAGGTTCTGCTGTGGCACCAGGATGCCAGAACATCCTGGTGATCCCCCTGTAGGCTGGTTGGGTCTAATTTAATCATGCAGCAGTGATGGAAAAAACTAAAACAACAATGACACAATGCTGCTCACATTGATAGCTGTATTACAGACTACAAGACGTTCCACACAACTTCATTTTTTAGTGGTTCGTAATGTCATCTGGTCTAAAAGCTGCTCAGACACAAAGTGCCATGATTCATAGTAGGGCTGGGCAATATATTGATATTATATTGATAATGTGATATGAGGCTAGATATCGTCTTAGATTTTGGATATCGTAATATCGCAAGTGTTGTCTTTTCCTGGGTTTAAAGGCTGCATTACAGTGAAGGGATGCAATTTTCTGAAGTTACCAGACCGTTCTAGCTGTTCTAATGTTTGCCTTTACCCACTTAGTCATTATATCCACATTACTGATTATTATTTATCTAAAATCTCATCGTGATAATATTTTGTGAAGGCACCAATAGCCAACCCTACAATATTGTCGAAATATCAACATTGAGGTTTGGTCAAGAATTGTGAATCATGATAACTGATTTTCTCCATATCACTCAACCCTAATTCGTAGCCATTTATCTGATGTATTTATACATTGTGTTAAGTAATAAATTCCCAGTTTGTCTTATGGCTGTAGACACCAGTAGCCCTGAGATTTAAGACGCACTTTATGGTTTGAATTTGAAAATCTCAAGCTGCAGATGAGCTCAGCAGATTCTGATTGCACTGACAAGCAAGTGTGAATATTGTTTTGTTGTGTAACACTGTATTAATTTGAAGCAGATTAATATTAAAAAGAGCCTGTTGCTCTCTTGAGTAACAGAAAAACTAGCCCGCCAAAACTGCTACACACAATCTTTTTTACTTTGTTGTACTTTTCAACAACAACATGAAGATGTTCAATACATTGACACCTGAAAACGATTTGGTCCATGGTGTTCCATTTCACTCTAACTCTAACATGCATTGAAATCAGTAAACATCAGTTTAGTTAGTTTGCATCAGTCCTGTCTTACACAATCATGGCAAAATTAACAATGCACTGTAAACCCTGACCCCATTGCCTCCTCTTACATTTATTCTCAATTAGACGTACCTGCTTAAAGAAAGTATATAATATATAATACTCCACCCAAAACATGTTTTTATCAAATCCTCACCCCCTGCACAGTGGACATAAAAAGTTTGCCGTTTCCACAGTGGAGGAGAACAGCGGTTGTGGTCCCAGTCGATTCATGTTGGTCACAGTGGATTCCATATTTTGACAAAATTATGAAGTTTGAAACATAATGAGCATGGTGGTCAGCGGAGAAGAGATTTATGCCGTAGGAGGGGATCAGGAAGTTTCTATGGACATTTCTGTCCTCTTACTCTGTCACTGAGGAATCTACAAACGCTTTACACAGTGTGTGATGCTCAAAGATCACTTCAATGTTGTCACTTTAATGTTGAGATCCAGGCTTTAAAGATATTATAATAATCTCAATAGCAGTTATTTTAGATAAGAAGCTAAACTTGTGAAACTGTACATTTGTTCTTCAGCCAATTAATGATTTATGAAAGGATGTCAGTCTACTGCTTCAGCGGTAAAAAGTGAAGCTGTTAACACTTAAAACCCCAAACAAAAACAAGCTTGATGACAAAAGTATACACATATAAATATCATGGGACCAAAAGTGATACCAAAAGTATCACCTTTAAGTCATATTTAGATGATGGATGATTGGTGACAGTATTGTCAGAAGGAGAATGTAATTGTGAAGTCATACTGTAAATACATATATATTTGTGTGTATCGGACATTTGAAAAATATATGATGCTCTTGTTGTTAGTTCTATTAGCACTATTGGGACTACAATGGGTGGGGTGTGTCGCACTGAGCTATAAATACTGGTAAAAGGAAAACTGCTCAAATTATAACTTGCAATTGCATAC